>NC_054556.1:5075776-5375776 GCF_017654505.1 Polyodon spathula | reverse complement strand
ATTATTATTATTATTATTATTATTGGCAATGTACATTTTATAATTTAATTACAATAATTACTGTACCATAGCCAAAAAAAAGTATAAAGCAGTTGGCATATTAATTCGTTTTGTAATGAACACTTTAGGAACGTTTCAATTTCTATATAAACACAGCAGGCTAATGCCAATTTGCATTAATGGAAATGTGTAAAGGAAAAGCAACGTGGAGCAAAACCTGGCTTCTAGATTTAATTGTATGACACTTTTTCTAACCAAACACGTAAAAGTTACTTTTAGGTTTAGATGTATGGATTTGTCACGTTTGTCTGGCAGATTGCAAAGTGACTGCAGGTGTCACTTCAGTACAGTCCAGCTGCATGAATGTTGTTTTATTATAATGCAATAAATAGAGAAAGCATTCTAATCCCTCTACACCCCAAAACGACCCTCTTTTTGGAAGCAAGGTTCTGTCATGTTGTGGGGTCAGAAAATGTGACTTAAATAAAAAAACTAATACTCTTATCTGCAATCCAATCCAAGCACTGTCGCTGACCAATCATATAGAAAAATCTATATCCAGTAGAATTTCATGATTTATAATTTAACAATTGATTCTGTATTTATGAAAGTGTTATGTGCGTCGGATCATTGTTTATCATTGCACCATGAATTAAAATGCAAAACAGTGTTTCAGAAGCAGTATAATTTTGAATGTGATCAAATGTATTTATTGCTCTCCGACAGACCAAATTAGTGAGCTGCGCATTTGTGCTTGGCCTGCTTCTGTCCTAGTATCAAAAGGCTATTCTGCAGAGCCTTGTAATGTGCACAGCAGCAGGCGGAAGACTGGATCAGCAGATTACAGAGCCGATATGAAACTGCTAGACTCCCAGTAGTTACTGTAGCTGAGTTAATCAACACCTATTACTATAAATCGAACAATAATGTGTGTGAATAGCTGTTGGGGGGGGGGGGGGGGGGGGAACAGGCGTGAGTATTGTAGGTTTAAACACTAGATTTGATATTCTAAACCGGTATCATTTTGAGTATGGCGAGCTGCAAGTAGCGCTTGGTCTGTTTTGTGGATTTTAAAATGTACACTGGTGTTTATTTGAAGTGTCAAGTGTAACATCAGATTGGATGTGCGTTGTGTTTCAGATCTTCTTCCTCCTGGTGTCTGTAACCTCCTCAACCCAGCCTCAATATACGCAAACAATGAGATCAGTCTGCAGGACATTGAGATCTATGGCTTTGACTATGATTACACACTGGCCCAGTATTCCAGCTCCTTACACACAATGATCTTCAACACAGCCAGAGAAATCCTCATTGAACAGTACAAGGTAGGGCAGAGATCCTAGAACTAGCCCAGTACGTTCTATCAGCTTATGTTATACTTTGTCAGGTCATGTCAAATATGTCTTGTTTTGATGCTTTGTAATGTTTTTCCTTTGCAGTATCCACAAGGCATTAGGAGCTATGAATATATTCCCAGTTTTGCTATTAGGGGTCTTCACTATGATGTGCAAAAGGTAATTGTACCAAATACTCTAGCATTTATTCAGGTTTTTCTTTGGTGTTGGTATCTGAGCAGTTAAGAAAGTAGAGCCGGGTTAATATTCATATTGAGAAGGGTCCATTAGCTTTGATAAGAATGTACCTTCACAGCTGGCTTGATCCTACTGTTTTTTTTTATTTGTGTATATTTTGACAGACATACAATATATATATATATAATTTAATATAATTTAATATAATACAATTTAATATATATTAATGACAATAGCCTTCTCAACAGAGCCTTCTGATGAAGATTGACGCCTTCTACTATGTGCAGTCTGGAACAGCATATAGGTAAAAAAAAAAAATACTTCTAACGGCCTTTCTGGTTTGCACTTGTCTCACCTACAGACTTACCTGTGGTAGTGCTTCAGCTTGACCCTTTTCAATAGTTCTTCAAAGCCTCTATTCATCTACTGGCCAAAAGCAATAACTCTAAACCTGGGGATGATTTCATCTGCCCTTGCCAGGGGGACACAGTGATCCTGGAGGTCCTGTTTGAAAGGAATTGTGGTTGTATATACTAATGTGTGTGACTTCCCTGTAAACCACAGAGCCAGGTTATTCAAGCCATGTCTTGTCTTTTTTTTTTTTTTTTTTTTTTTTTAATTCAGAGGGCTCACACCAGTGGCGGACGAGGAGGTCATTGAAATGTATGGGGGCACCCAGCACATCCCTCTATACCAAGTGAGCGACTTTTATGGCAAGGTACTGTACAGCTTTTGTTTCTTGTTCAGTTTGTGTATATTGGATTCTTGTTCAGTTTGTGTATATTTGATTCATTGCTCTGAAACTACCATCCTTATGGACAGAAATTAATGTATTTCTGTAATCTGTATGCCACCTGAAAGACCAGGGAACACTGTCTGCTCTGACGCCAGTACTAATCCCAGGCTGGCATTGACTTCTCAGATGTGTGTTGTGTTTTGGTATTTTAGGGTCCCTCTATTAAGCAGTTCATGGATATTTTCTCCCTCCCCGAAATTACTCTGCTTGCCTCTGTGAACGATTATTTCATCACCCACAACATTGAGTTTGACCAGGGGCATCTCTACAAAGACGTTACTGTGAGTGTTGCTTGCTGCTATATTTTGCTGATATGAGTTCTGTGAATGACTACACCGTATTACCCAAATATAAAAAGTTAATCTTTTAGATCTAAGTAGCAGTACAGTTGTGCTTAAATGCCATGGATGCTAATTCAAAACAACAGTGCTGATTTTTTTTATTTTATTATCGTCATTTTGCCGTTGCCTCAGTAATTTGATTGGAAATCAGAAGGTGCCACTAGCACCCTAGTTGAGTCTTGGTTTCTCTAAGTAAGCCACTTATAAAACCAATCAGCCACCACCTTGACAGCAAGAGCTTTGGAGAATGGGTGAGTTAGGCATTTCCTTTAAGCAAAATCATGTTTAATCTCATTTCCCTTTCTTTAAATGACAGCCAACAGCTGTACAGTAGCATAGCAGGCTAGACACTGAAAGCTATTTTCTTTTGTGACGCTGTCAGGACGTTAAATTAATGAATTGGTAATGACAAAATAAAGCTTTCTTTCCCTCCTGTTGCTGGGAGCAAGTTGATACACTGCAGACAGAATACCTTCATTTACTTTCATGTACTATTCACCCTGCTTCGCCTTACCAGGAAAAACAAAGAAGAGTTGCTTGGGTATATTGGCATTACAGACTTTTCTTTAGTGTTATTGCTATGCTGTTACATTGCTTATCAATTGCAAATATTTTCAAATGACTGTCCACCCTCAGTGTGCTAAGATTACAGTTGACAGAGATTTTCTTTCACAACAGGTGGTCCTGGTTAAACTACAATGAGCTCATTCTGTTTATTAATAGTGTCATAAAGCAGTCTGAATAGAAATAAGCTAAGACAGAGGCAGCGTTCAAACAAAGGCTTGCGTTATGTAGATAACATGTTCTAAAAAGCAGCTTGATAAGTGCGAATGGAATGAAATGTCTTGAGGTACACCGAGCGTTCTCATGCTTGATCAGTTCAAATAAAGAATAGAAAGGCTATATCCAAATCAACAACCACAGTGTCTTTGATTTACATGTGTGAATATTTTTACAGTCTTTTTTCAATTGTATTGTGTCGAGGTAATTAAATCCATTTTATTGAAAGAGAACAACTTTGGCCAAAGCTGTACACAGTAGCATGTAAACAAAGTCAGGTCTTCAATGATTAGGACACATTGTGTCTGCGCTGGACTTGCAGAAAGGCTTGTGGTTTGTCCTGGCTGTCATCCGTCAGAGTTAATAAAGTCAGCTGGACTGAGCTGAGCTGAGGAGAGTAATTCACAGAGAGATTGAGAGTCTAATTAAAATAGATACTAATACAAATGCTATTCATTCAACACAGAAGAGCCCAGAACACACCTGGGTTCAAATCCATTTTTTTGAAGACCTGTCAAGTTAATACAGTTGCATTTTTTTTCACTGGAATATTCTTGGCAAGAAAGAGCAAATCACGACCAGATTGAATTGCATGCAGCCAACAACAGCAATAGGTTTCAAATTCTACTGAAACAACTCCATTAAACAATACAGTAAAAGTTCTAGTCTGGTTTACATACAGTTATGTTGCCGCCTTTTATGTTTTAAAATGTCATTTTAGAGGGGTTAGTACGAATGTGTAGCTGATGGCCTGATTGTAAGTTTTATGACAGTGCTTGAAGTTGTGGCTTGTATAAATGTAAGAACAGTTAAACATGCCAGTCAGTTACACCGGCTTCTTTGTGTTATTGCAGGATGCAATCCAGGATGTTCATGTGAAAGGACTGATGTACGAATGGATAGAGAAGGATATGGGTATGTAGCGTCTCATTCCTCTTGTCAGACGGGTACCAACCAAGTTCCTGGCTGAAGCCAAGGTACCCGAGAGCATTCAGCCTTTCAAGGCTCAGCTTCCAACAGGATGCCCAATATACTAGATTATGCCTTATATGTACCATTATGGAGATGTGCCCTTTTAAATTTAAATGTATTTTTTTGAAATTATTTCTGACCTATATACATAACTTAATAAAGCATGTGTCTGTGGTACTTAAAGCCCATTAAGGATTCAAGATTCACAGTTAATAAACAAGGTAAGCATTCAGGTCATCACATTAGTTAAATGTTGAAACTCTTAACACTGGAAACATATACAGCTCTATGAAAGAATACTCCACTCAAAACTGCGGGCTGTGCTTGTAGTGTGGGAAAGGTAACTAGAAGACTTATCTAAAATACGAATGTGTAGCTATTTTTATGTAAAGTTAAATTTTTTAGAAAAATGCTTGACTTGAGGCTGTTTAACTATTCTCTATTGCTATTCTGACTTCTGTGTGCCATGAGTCACATGACTCGTCATGCTGGCAAAGTTAGCATTAGTTGCAGTTGTGTAAGAATGATTCCTAGCTTATCTGTATTCGGGCCAGGTTAGAGCAGTCAGTTATGGGAACCTGGCACTGCATTTATAAAGAAACAAACTTGCTTCTGCACACAAAGAGTGAAACTCTAGGCCAGTGTAGTCTCTGGGGAGTGTGTGGGAATTGGAAAGTTTGTTTTTAGAAAACAATTTGTATAATATGGAGATGCTCAATTACCAGTCTTCAGGATCGGATAACTCAATAGAACCCATTGTGCCGCAGAACCCAGTCCTCCAAAAAGACATGTTCTGAAACTGAGTGGTAGCTACCAAGCTGTCTATAATTAGGCTGATTTACAGTACAGTGGGGTCGTTTCATTGTGTGTGTTTCAGAGAAATACATTCTCCATGGTGACAAGACGTATGCTGTCCTAAACAGACTGGTGAATAACGGGAAGAAGCTCTTTCTCATAACCAACAGTCCTTTCAGTTTTGTGTGAGTGACCAGCTCGCTTTTACATTGCATTTGAAACCAAAGATAAAAAGGTTGAAGAGACCAATGAATACACTGAGAGATTTGTTAACACTAATGAGTGAACATGAAGCAATGTCTGTTCACCGAAATGCACAGTAGAGGCTACGCTTATAGGAATACAGCCCATTGTAGCAGGTGTACATGTGACAGCGTGTTTTTTTGTGCTCTGACAGTGATAAAGGGATGAAGTATATGGTTGGGAAGAACTGGCGGGATCTTTTTGATGTGATTATCATCCAGGCTGAGAAGCCCAGCTTCTTCACAGACAGACGCAAGTAGGTGACTTTTTCTTCAAACTATTTGTTGAAAGTTTTTGGGTTTCGGAATATGTTTTTGCCTTTCCGCTGCTATGATGTTATTTGCATATGAAGTCCAGCCCTTTTAAATGCAGTGCTACAGGAAGCAGCATACCACCTCCTAGCCTGTCATTTTTATTTTTACATTTTGGTTTTTCCTTTTATCACAGACCATTCAGAAGGCTCAATGAAAATGGATCCCTTCATTGGGACAAAATCAGCAGGTTGGAAAAAGGGCAGATCTATAGACAGGTGAGCGAAGAGATTTTTATACACTTGAGCTGCATGCACAGCGGCACCACTCAATGCACTTCACATACTGTCGTTCGTTTACATACCGTCTGTGGGGAGTTTGACAGGGTTTTAGCATGGAATAAAGTCAACTGTAAAATAAACTCCCATGACTGTATGATGCCAGTTTCAGAAGCAAGGCGGTGAGTGGGTTTGTGTTTTTGATACTGGTGTGCAAGAAAGAACAGTAGGCTAGGTGTACTTGACTGGATTTTGTCAGAGTGTAATTTATTTCAGTGGCTTGTACAGCAAGGTTTGTAATAAAGGGTTGTAATAAAACTTGGATGGACAAACTCAAAATCAGTTGACCGTAGATCAGCTTGTGCTGAACTACAGTGATGCTTGTGCAACGATAAAATATTTATGAACTATAAACATGTTGTGGCATTTGTGTGGGAATCTGAAGAACTGGTATTTAAATGACTGCATAGTCCCCAGCTGGAACGGTGCAGTTCACAGTGGATTTTAAAGTATAAACAGATTTTGCTTTTTAATGTGATTGCCAGCAGGCACAATAATGCAATCTAATGTTGCAGATGCTTTTATACAACTTAATTTTATTTTGAGGTTCGCTCATTTAAACTGCATGTGGATATTGTTATTATTGTTTAGCTGTGGAATCTTGCTTGGTGGGCCAGTGGTAAGATAAAGGATTTGTTACCAAGAGGTTCCCGGTTCAAATCCCAGCTCAGCTACTGACTCGCTGTGACCCGTGCAAGTCACTCAACTCTGTGCTCCTTCCTTTGGAGTTCACCTAGTTTGTGCCCCCCCAGTCTCTGTAATTTGCTTTGGATAAAAGCATCTGCTATATGACTAATTAATAATAATAATCAGCAGATAAAACAGTCTCTAATTTAATATTGCATCGAGTGGTTCCGTTGTGATATGTTCTATGGACGTATCAAAACAAGTGTAGGTTTTTAGCCTTAGCATGGGCATAATCACACAAATCAATAAGAATCTCTCCTTATTGGGAAGTCTAAATGTTTCTGGAAATGTCTGTCTGACTTGGCAAAAGTGACTTGATGACTCATCTTGTGGAAATGTAGGCCAAGTTGCATTAATCTCACACACGTCTGCAAATAACTACAACTGCAGATATTCAGTGCTATCCTCAGGGGGCATGGTTTTAGAGCTGAGGTTGGGCAAGTATTTGCGTGGTTTAGTGGGGTATGAACCAGTTGTAAAATGTGTTTTACTATTGTGCTGGTCATTGCCTTAATTATTAAAATACTTTAGACAGTTTGAACTCCACAGCAATTTATTAGGTTTGTTTGATTTTTTTTTTTTTATTATTATTATTATGTGACATCGAGAAAATGTATGTTGTTTTTGTCATTGGATGACCTTTCTGTGCACTGACACATCATTTGAGATTCTAGATTTTAGGCCTAGAATTATTGGAAGAAAAAAAAAAAAAAAAGAAGTGATGTAAAATGTGCAATTGTCTGCAATGATCTTTGCTTTTGAAAATACAAAATCAAACTCAAACAACTGAAAGCAACAACAGAACTGTCTCTCTGTCCTGTACCTGCTGCAGCAGAATGAATGTTTCTGATCTGGCTGCTCTCACAGTCACTCTCGTTTTCCATGCAGGGTAACCTGTTTGATTTTCTCCAGATGACGGGTTGGAGAGGGTCAAAGGTGCTTTATTTTGGAGACCATCTTTACAGCGATCTGGCAGTAAGTACAGTACTGTGCAAAACAGATGTTTCTGATTATGGAGTATACGGGGATTGGACCAGTGTAATAAATTGTGCATGTTTTTATTGTGTAGCATACTTCACAAATCGGTTGTGATCCAAAATTATTAAACCTTAAAAGACTTGTAAAGCAAGTGTTCAGTGTACTTATTAGCTCATGCATATTTTATTGTTGCAACTAAACAGGACAGTGCTTTTACAAGGTGCTTTGCAGGTTGTTATTCATTACCTTTTAGTCCACGACTCCCTTGCACTACTCTGAATTACTGAAAGCAGCGCTTTGTTTTCCCTGCCTGTCTATCTCAAACAGGCTTGCCTCCCAGGCATGTGCTGACCTTCAAGCATAACAACAGTAAATTGAAATATATGACATTTATGGAATTTAAAATGTATTATTTTTTTCTACCTTTTTTGTCATTGTGGAGGTTGTTTTTTGCTGCTGAATTTCGATATTTAGCATTTTTCGTTTCTATCGTTATTCTTTCCCATTTTAGCAGTGGTGCCTGCTTTGGAGGAGGAGGGTGTGACCCTGCTGCATAGCATTCTGCTCCTCCTCGTTCGGTCTGTTTGCTCACTTCTTACACATCTAGCGGTTTTAAGCCGGAGAGAAAGAAAGTTCAGGAGTTGAATAAATGAACTGGCCCCAAATGAATTGCTGTATTATTTTCCTTTAACAAAGCTGACTGCTGCATGGACAGACCTCCCTCATGTTGTACAGTACAGTGTACGTCTGGTAAACATCAGTTCTATTGGTATATTACATTTGGTTTGCTGCCAAACGTTTGCCTTCTTGAGGAAACCAGATAACTAAAGCAACATATTGACTGCTGCTTGTATTGAGATGCCTTTCTTCCTGTAGTAAAATAATCCATTACTACTTGAGAAAGTGGAATTCCTTTAAACTAATGTCAGTCACCAATAGCAACGCCATAGTTTTCCATACGGATTGGTACCATTCTTTCTCCAAATTTGATCCCTTTTCAGTACCTTTAGGAAAATATTATTTCATCTGTCAAGCAGTACAATTTTCTTCAGACAGCAATAGCTGTACTGGGATATTTTGGCAGCTAACACAAATTTAACAGCTTTTTGGTACCTTCCCTGTATTGGATTATGTTGTATTTTGACTGTTCTTACATTAGTGATACAAATAAACAATGGAAAGAAAAAACATAAATAGTCGACTCTGCTATATTCACAATTTTTACAAGCACTACCGCTTCTTAGATCTCAAAGTCAGACTGAATCGAGAGCTTGACTCTTTGTTTGGTGCAGGATCTGATGCTTCGACATGGCTGGAGAACGGGTGCAATCGTCCCTGAGCTGCACACAGAGATCCAGATTGTAAACACTGAGCAGTACCTGCACACCTTGACCTGGCTGCAAGCCCTCACCGGCCTGCTTGAGAGGATGCAGGTACACGAGGAAGAGACCCCAGAACAAAGCCTGTCATGACAAGCTGTGGGTATTGAAGGGAGTCAGGCTTGCTCACATTACTGTATCTTCACACACCTCTACAGTGTCTACTTCAATCACCTGTCAGTTTTAATTTAGACAGGTGACAGGATAATAATGCAAACTGCATGCTACAAAAGAATCTTGATTGTCTTGCTTGAGAGAGCTTTGTGTTGTCTTTGTTACTTTTGAAGCATGGTTTATTCCTTCAGGTGCATCAGGATGCTGAATCGCAAACAATTTTGTTGGAATGGAGGAAGGAGAGACATGAGCTGAGGTAAGCCACAGGTCTATAGATCTCAAGACTGCTACCATCACTCCTGTTGTAGAACGGCTTCTCCTCTATTTTTCTTAAATAGAAAGTCTAACGCATTCACCAGTTACAAAGACTCTCTTCGATCCACAGGTCCGTGACAAAGAACCTGTTCAATCCTCAGTTTGGAAGTATTTTCAGGACCTACCACAACCCCACCTATTTCTCCCAGAGGCTGTGCCGCTTCTCAGATCTCTACATGGCCTCCATCAGCTGCCTGCTCAACTACGACCTGCAGTTCACCTTCTACCCCCGGCGCACCCCCCTCCAGCATGAGGCCCCCCTCTGGATGGACCAGCTGTGCACTGGCTGCATGAAAACGCCCTTCCTGGAAGAGATGGTGCACATCCGTTAAAGGTGTGCAAGAGGCAGGCATTCGGATAAGTGTAAAGCAGTCAACATGGAAAGGGAATGACTGTGTATGCCTCCCCTGCCTCCTCTTTGAAATCCAATCACAATGTGCTACTGTGTGATAGGTCTAGGCCCACCTAGAGACTAAAGGTTGCTCCTTAGAGCTCTTTACTGTTAAATCTTAAAGAACAGGGAGAGTTGTGTGTTACTGTATGAAGACAGAAACCTTAAGAGATATGCATGATCCTTGCATCAGTCCAGTCTTAAAAGGACCTGTGTGCGGTATTAGAAACAAATAATTCCTGATTCAAGAATTTCACCATCCTTGTGAAACAGACAATACGTTAAATTAGTCAGTTTCATGAGTTAGCAGCAGTGTTTCCAAAGATCGTTCTTTTATGGAAGTTATATTTTCAGCTACTTTATGATAATTATGTATGTGTATATTATATATATATATATATATATATATATATATATATATATATATATATATAATATTATTGCTGTTAAAATTCCAATCAATATAGTTTTGAAATTTAGAAAAGTGCCTCCTTTTAAAATCATGAATTGCCGTGCATTTAATGCTGATATAAACTAGTACCGTAACATGGCTGGTTTTGCGCCATGGTTTTATCTGTCTAATTTTTAATAGAAAGTTTGTAATTTAAACCAAACCATTTAAATTGGTTAAATAAAGTGACAGTTTATTAGAAAATAATTGTTTTCAGAAAAGGGAAAAGTCACCACACTACAATATATTTAAACTAGTTTCTGCACATTGGTGCTACTTACCTGAAGACTTACAGGAGAGGGAAGAGTCAGAAGACTCTCTTACCAGCCCTTATTGTCTTAGTCTGGCCAATTCTGTAAATTCAGTGTGGCGAGTACTGTATTTAGAACACAATTCTGCCTACACAATATGTTAAAGTTAAGGACAATCATAAGACTCGGTTATCAACTACCAAGCATTTTCTGGTGCAGTAGTCTCTGCGTACAGGAACACCTCCTAAGAGAACACTTTGCCTTGGAGAACACCCTTGTGGTGAAACTGATTTCTCCCATTGGAAATGCTCCACCTAAAGAAACAGGAACTTAACTTAAAATAACACCTTTTTGGCACCACTAGCGATTCGTTCACAACTGATGCAATACTGCGTTGTAACCTGATAACTCATCATCATCAAGCTGAAATTCAAATGGTTTATTCAATATTTTCAAATGACATGACAACTAATACATATTTATTTATTCATTCATACATTCATATTGTGTCTGGTGATCAACTCAGTCTTAAAGAACAGTTTGCCTAAGAGAATACTTTTCTTGCTTCCCGACCGAGGGCTGTTCTCTTAGCCAGAGAGTACTGTACCAGTTATTTGAAATTGAACATGTCTATTATACAGAGCAGAAAGCATGCTGTTGTGCTGATTTCTGGGAGCCGTTTTTATTTTTTTTTTTTTTTTTTTTTTTTTTTTAAATAAAAGTCCTTCCGCTGTCACAAATTTTCACTTTATCCTGAGTTCTCTGGCTGAGCTGTTCCGATTTGATGACGTGTATCATGTGTGTTGCGTGCATAATACTGTAAAAACGCATAATCTAAAGACAGGTTACATTAAAAAGCACTTATTTTGCATTCTTCCTCTCCTTGTCATGTGCGCTGCACTGAGATAGACAGTCATCGCTGTTGTGCTTCTTGTTTTAATATGATGTATTTATATGGTGATCGATCGTTATTCACTTGTAGATGCACAAACAGGTGCTCTCTTGCTGCTGATAAGCTCTGTATCGTGGAAGCTCTGGTTCATCTCTTTGTGTAATAGGTATTGGCTCTGCTAACACTACAGTGCAACACCTCGTGGATGTTGTCAGTCATGTTCATGTGCACTGGAGAACATTAACTTAATTAAAAACATCAAACAAGTTTGTGTTTCAGTCAATGACAACTGCCTTAACTCCCAAGAACAACTTTCTGTAACTTATTTCTTATGAAAAGCAGAAGTCTAATAATTATTGAAAGAATCTGAGACAGTATTTGGAGAAACAAGGTAGATGCTGTATACAGAGGAGATTCTTAATTTTTGCAATACATGAATGGAATTTTAAAAAAGCATTAGCAAACATAGCTTTAATACTTTTATTAGTACGCCATTTAATAATGCACGTGTTCAAACAAAATGCATATTTCTTTAAATATTTGTTTAATAGAACAGTAATAACAAGCCCTAAAAGGGTATACATAAACAACGAGACACACCAACATGCTTACTCTATTTATTATAACAAACCAACCAATAATCCCAGGTACAAATACACAAACATACTACATAACTTCTTTATTCAAGCTTTCAACTATTGAAGTCATCTTACACCTTTTCATAGCTCTCCACATGTCCTTGATCATAATGGCAATCCACTTCTGCAACAAGAAAAGGAAAGTGTTAACAGAGCTCACTTCACTCATGCAAAGTCAATAAATCAAGGTTATTTTCCTGCTTTGGTCACCAACGCCCGAGTGGTTGCTGGTAATGCTAAGGCATGTTGACAGAAGTGCTAACTTTGCCTATTTAGGAAGGATTCTCACTCCTGCTGTTTCATCAGTAATAATGAATTCAAAGTGGAGGTAGTACAGTAGTAAGGGGTGTGCAAGTTTACTTCATAATGGAATGTTATGAAAAGCATCCAGCTTGTACAGTTTCAGCACAAAAACACTTTCAACTAAGTCAACCTGCTAGAAGTACAATTATTTTTGCTGACTAGCTTCAGATTCCACAGCTGGAGCAGGGACACAATATACAAAATGGTTTTCCTGTGGAAGTCAGCACAGTCATCACACACACACACAGAGGTATTTACCTCATAGCCCTACTGTGTAATAGGTTTGGGTTTGAAGATCCCTTCTCTCTTCAGTGGCACGAAACACTGCAAATGCAAAAAGATCCATGATTCTCAACTCCAGGTTTGTTCAAGAAAAAGGGGAAGTTAATCTCATATACAAACTTAGACTACTAGACTGTCACAAAGAGCCCAGTGGTGCAGTGAGCTAATTCACTAGCATGCTGTGCACTTCAATTCTGAGGGACTGGGTTCAAATATGATTGCTTTCTTTATTTTCTAATAATTGCTTCATTTGTCTTATATTCAGTGTGAAGCAGAGAGTTTCTGTGGGAGCTGGTGGTTCAGTGGACTAAGCCCATGGCCTTCTCTCCATGAAGATGGCAGTTCAAATCCAGCTCTGGGTAAGTTCCTGAGGTGAGTAATAATGTTGGTTGTGTTTCCACAGATGGAGGGAGGAGGTAGGTGATGATAGAGGGGGGGGGGGTCTGCCCCCCCCTGCCTGGGAGAAGAGTGTCAGGTTGGGGTGTTGCTACTGGAGTGAAGAGAAATGTGACCAAACTGGTTTAATTTATACTTGAGCTTTCTCAAGAATGAGAGTTGAAAATATGTATGAAGAGAGTTGTAAATGCTCAAGTATAAACTAAAAGTTTGTCACATTTCTCTTTGCTCCAGTAGCAATACCCCAACCTGACACTCTCCTCCCAGGCAGGGGGGGGCCAGACCCCCCCCCTTCTATCCTTTTCTTCCTCCTCCTCCTCCTCCTCCCTCCATCCATGGAAACACAACCAACAATCATTACTGACCTCAGGAACTTACCCAGAGCTGGATTTGAACTGCCATCTTCAGGGAGAGGAGGCCATGGGCTTAGCGCACTGCACCACCAGCTCCCACAGGAAATTTCTGTTTCACACTGAATGTAAGGTCAATTAAACAATCATAGAAATGAAGGACAGAATCCACTGGATTTGAACCCAGTCCCCCAAAGGACGAAAAAAAAAAAGCACAACACCACAGCAAAGTAGCCCACTGCACTATCTCACTACTGTAGAAGAGTTTGCTTTTTCATTGAATATATAGGAAATTAACCAAAGGAGGAACAGCAGCAGTGAATTCTCAAACCACTTGGCTCCATGTGTAAGTCTACCATTGCAACCTCTTTATATTATTATTTTTATGCTTAAGACCACTGTTACCTTGTCCCATTCTATAAAACTGAGTCTACCAAAAAGTGTAAAGAAAAACACATGCCCCTAACAGGGGGTTTGAACCCACTATCTGAGGGATCAGAGTTCCCTGCTCTTCCAATGGAACCAACCAGCTTGCCAGCTCTGTGAAAACATTATTACATTTTGTGATGTGGACCTAAGGATTTGTGAACTGGATTCTTTAAGGTAAATTAAACAATATTTTTGAAAATGAAGTCTTAACACTTGTGCCTCATGTGGGACTTAAACCAACAATGCTGTGGATCAGATTGCAATGCTCTACCAACTGAGCCAGCCAGAACAGAGCTTACACCCTAGGAAAATGCTAACTAGTACTTGAATTAATTATTTGTACAATGTGTAGGAGCAGATTCAGTGGATAATATTTTCATCACACAACTGTGGTGTCATCAATTTCTTGTTTTTTTTTTTCTTTTCAATCTCTGAAGCAGAGTGCACCATTGCTGTGCCTGTGTGCAGGGGGCGTAGTACAGTCACCAGGGTGCAGGGTCACATCCTGGCTGTGCAAAGTCACCAGTCTTCAATAGGGATTCCACAGGGAGTGTCGCATTGGCTCTGGAATGAACACCAGCCTGTGAAATAAAAACAGAAAAAGATACTCACTGGAGTTGCAATGCACAATGCTGAATTATCAATACATGCAAGTTCCAAACTGAGATAAAGGTGCAGGACGCCCTCCAACTAACAGTGCCGAACTTCAACTACTGGAGCAACCCTGACTGATGATATTAAATAATATAAATTCTAATAATACTACAAGAATGTAGAACATTCTTCACAATTCATAAACCAAGAAGATGATATTTCCTAAAGCACTAATGTTAGTTTTACACAAATAGATGCTAATTTAGCAAATATTTGAGTTTTTAATAAAGAAGATAATAGTTCATTTGAAGGATGTAAACACATGCACAAGCATCTCCATATATTTAAGTTATGTGTAAAAATAAGATGTAAAGAAGAGAAGAAGTCATATCATTGAAGGGAATGAAACCCTGCACAAGCAAATACAAAGCCATATATGAAAAAAAAATGTACAATAACGCACAGTAGTGGTTCATGCAAGAATTAATAATATTATATCGCGGAAAGTTTCATAGTGTACCACCTCACGAAATGTGCTTTTACAGAATCTCACAAGACTTGCAACGTGAAGTGAATCCACTTAGGTCTCATTAGAACCGTTTTTGGTTATCGTTCAATAGCAAGAGCCGAACCGAAGAAAGAAGTCTTCACCGAGACCGTTCACCAACGCCACGAAAGGTGCTTATCATGGTTACGAACGGTAGCACACCGGTAAGGCATCTTAAAAAAAAAATTTAACAAAAAATTTAGACCTATCAAATCAAAGGGAAACTTTTGAGCCTAATGAAATTGGGAGACACGTTTTGCATTTTATATATATATATATATATATATATATATATATATATATATATATATATATATATATATATATATATATATATATATATATACACACACACACACACACACACACACTGTGTGTCCCAGTCAGGCACAAACAAAATGAAACTTAACTCTCCCGTTAAACGTTCTAGAGTTTAAAACGCACCTAAAAAAGACCCGCAGAACAAACATCTATCATTAAGGTACTGGGTATGATTTATTTTTGTTACTCTTCATGATTAAACATACAGAAATAACACAGCATACAAGAACTTTGGATTTAACAATAAAAAGGTTCAAAGACCTATTAAACAAGACCTATTAAATACATTTGCAGATTTCTAAATAAAATAGCACATTCGATATGAATACAGTGTACACATGGACACAATATGCTTTAACTATTATATACAGTACACAATCCTTACTGTAAACAGTAAGACAATCATGATACAGTTAATGAAAATAAGTTAATTAGCTCAAGACTCCATTGGTTTATGTACAATTTCCCAGGATGCACAGTGAAGAAACTATATACAGCAAAAGTGTATCTTTTAAACAGTCAGTGAACACTTTGTGGTCTGCCCATTAATAAGTAAACACTTAAATGTGTTTTTATGCTTTAGCCAGTGAGATCCAATGATAGCTTCCTGCTGCAGAGTAGCTCCCATTGGCGAGCCAACAAGATGAGCTTTTCTCAGCTGTCTGAACCAGTCACAAAAATGCACCACTGGATCTCCTTGTCAACACTGCCAGTTCTTGTTTTCATGCCGAAGTGTTAAACTTATTGGCAAAATGGTCCATTGTCAAGTTGCACAATAAGTCAGGACTTTCAACATCATCAAACAGAAAGGTAAGTGCTTGCGGGTATGTCTGATAGCCCATCAACACCCGACCAAGGTCACGGATTCTCCTGGAATCGGTCAAGCGGTATTTGTCTCTGAGGGGGTTCCTTAGCAAAATCAGGCAGTGGGTAGCTGACGTAATCCTCATCAAACAGGAACATGTCCGAGCCGGTGAGAATGAATGTTTTTGGATGAAGGAGACGCTGGTCCTCTGATGTTGTGCTTTTGGAGTGACACACTTGAAAGGCTAGTACGTACAGGAGGATGTTATACGCGTGCAGATTAGCCAGGTCTCCCATTTTCTCTGCAACAATATAGGTCAGGTCCGCGATCTCTTCCTCACTTGGGTATATGAACTTCACTCGACTAGAATGAACAAGCTCATAGTTTTCCATTTTGCCTGTTGGGAATGGAGATCAAAACACTTAAAAGAAGTGTGCAGCCAACAGCAGAGACTCGCAAGTTATTCTGAGAACAAACATTTTAGTCTGTGCATCAATAAGATGGTATGTCAGTACGACAGAGCCCGAGAGAAGTGACCCCTCCCTACCTGTGCTTTTGTTTCCAAATTCAGTCTAGAAATCTTGTCAACTGGCTCTGGAGATGGTGTCTTTGTTAGGAAGGACAGGGCACACATGAGCTCTTGTATAAAGGCATGGGTACTGTAGCTGTGGTCAGACAGGAGATGATGTGATCTGCTGAAGGTCCTGAAACAAAACAAAACAACTTTATATTCAATTAAAAACACTTAGATTTACAACAAAGTGTTTCAATCAATTTCACAATATAAATCATAAGCTGTTGCAAACTGATTTTTAAGAATACTGTACAATCATGTTAAAGTAGTACATTAAAGAAAATACACAACAAAAACCTTTGTACTAAAACTACAAGGTTACAATTGTTTGCTTACTGCCAGTTCAGTGTAGACTGTTATTTAGCACTTCTTGTGTTACTCACCCGCTACTCTGAAGTACTGATCAAAAAGCCCAACATTTACTGATTGCAGGTCATTCAGCTTTATTGTGAAGCAGTATGAATGGTGAAAGTCTCCTTTTTCATGATCAGAGGGCTTCCAACCCCAAACTACTGCAAAAAAATAAAGAAAAAGCATTTCAAATCAAACCAAAAGGCAAGAAGGGATATGACAGTTTTGCACGTCACCTTTACAAACAAGCCTATTTTTTCAAGGAAGTGATTGTATAGGGCACTCAAATTTTGGGATGCAAACATATCTGTATTTAAACTGAGCCTTAAAATAATTAGACAAGTCCACTTGTTCCAGGTGATGTACATCTTTTATCAGACATTCTTTAGGGTTATAGGGTGCAAAATTGGAGAATGCTTACGTGACTGATCACCAAGTTGAGCAGCAGAATCATGAAGAACAAAATAAACCGCTTTTGTAGACAGCATAATGCAGGCAGTGATTTCCACATCAGGAGCTTTATAAAACACCACAGAGGACCATAAGAGGTACTTTATCTCTTCATTCCCCACCTGCAATAAAAGGGGACCACCACTCTTCAGATTGTCAGAAATACCTTCAGCAATTACAATCTTACAACTATAACCAATACAGAGCCAGGAAAACACAATATATAGGGCCTAATGCCACACAACATACATTTAAAATGCAAAAACTGACCAATTGGATCTTTACTTTCTTGATTTTCATGTTGGCAAATACATAGTAATATCAGCACAGTGTGTCATTCCATAAAAGTGACAAAAGGAATATTTCCATAAACTTTAAATATGATTAATAGAATTTTAGGTGTTGGCCCCATAAAAGCTTTAGATGTTTATGAGCACGAGAAGAGTAAGTGCAGTTAAAAGTGTTGTAGCAATCAGTTTCCAAGCTGTGAATACACAGTAGCTTCACTGTACCTGCTCTTAAGAGTTCTTTGGGTCATTGTGGGGCTCAAGGGACAGCTCTTTATTGAACCGTGACATTTTTTCACCTTGAAGAAAGCAATGGTCTTCACATCCTGCAGGCTGGCTCTATGCTGACTGAACAGATTCAGAAACAAGAACTTGTCATGGGGCAGGACAACGACAGCAGTGACCGGGTCATGAGTTCCAGGACATGGCCATCCCGGAAGGCACCTGCTGGCTGGGTGCTGCTACTGCAGCCTTGTTTGGGATGGAGAAGAAGCACAGAGGCTAGAGGGATCTGAATGAACTCCACCCATCTCTTCTCTTCAAGTGTCTTGGCTTTTATCGCAAGTGCAACAAAGTCCACTTTTATAATACACAGTTGACTGGGTGTTAATAAGAGCAGACAGGGCACATGAACAGGGTCTTGGTCTGTCTCTGACTGCCACGTGAATGAGAGGATATCCGAACACGGAGAGTTCTTGGCCTCATTTGAAGAGTTAGTGGGGAAGCTGTGGCTTTGTTGGTTACAGGCGGTATTCTCTGCAAGGTTAAGAAGATGAGCGGCAAAGGCACCTTTAACAACAGTGTCACCATCTGTTACCTGATGGGACTCCAACAGCTGATTGATAAAATCCTGTGCTGAACTCAAACTTTTCACAGCCGAATTAAACATGTTTAAACAAGAGTAGATTGCTCTCAAATTCTGTGAATTCGAAAGAAAGCACCAGTAAGTATCACTTGTCTTCAACTTCAAGGAAAGACAGGTTTCTGGAACATCAAAGCTAACTGCTTCTATCTCTATGAATGGGACGGTCAAGATGTTTTCCATGTTACCCGTGACACTTTGCATGTTTCCAGTCAGTTCTTGATGAGGAATTCGGAGCACAGCCAGCAGATTGTCAGTCAACACAACACAAGATTCAAACTGGCTTAAATCTTTGCTGACCTGAATGCAGTAAACCCAAAAGACTTTCTATATTCGGATAAGCTCTTCACCTGCATCTTCACAACTTTCAGCTGTAGCACCTGGAGACCGGTGCAACCTGAACCACGCTCCCCCTCATCAAGTCCCATTTCGAAATAGCCATCCCCTGAAGCCTGGCTCAACGATTCATGGACTGTATCCACATGCATGCTGGTCTTGGATGCTTTGAAATGTTCTTCCCACATGGCATTCCTAATAAGTCCAGTTAAATGTGAAGTAAAGTCCAGGTTAGTAGCAGTGTAAGAGAGGTAGCACTTGGGTCTTTTTCCAATTGGTCCACATACTGTCTTCGTCCTTTGCACAGTGGCAACTGTAACTAAAAAAAAATAATAGGTTTAGTGAATAAGTAACTGCAGTCATCCAAATCACTAACAACTGTTTTTTTTTTACTCCACAAACTTAATCCTGTAAAACTTAAATATGGAGGGGTTTACTAAAACTAGCAAGAACATTTTAATGTGTTACTTAATACAAATTAGTAAACTATACCAAGCACAATAGTTTATACAGTATATTCAGATCAATGCATGCAGAAATTGTTTAGTTGTAAGGTTCTGCCCTCTAGAGTTCATGTATTTAAGTATTAATCTGGTTGTATGCACTCAAGCTGTTTAAAATGCTACTAAAAACTACTGGGGGGGCTAAAAAACAAAAACAAAAGAATACCAACATGCAAGCAAGCCAGCTCAAATCAGGAACATTTCCATTTAGGGTTGTGGAAAGCATTTCTACTGAACAAATAATGAAGTATAATTACACATAATCAAGAGCGACAATAGAGTGATCTCAAAATAATGCAACATAAATATTGGCAGCCCCTACAATCACAGTACCAGAAAATTCTTTAAAATGATGCAACAAAGTAAACGTCCCTAATTTTTACAATTTTTCATCATCAAATGTAATATATTCTCTGTACCTGAAGTGCTGTTCAGTCACATTTATGGGTAACAAACTGGATCCATGTGTATGTTTAACCTGTACAGAGGAAAGACGAAAAAGATAGCTGAACAGTAACACTTACAATATATGCTTCTTTTTACTGAAATTGGTCCTACCCTCATTACAAATACTGCAACACAAGTCTGCAGTTAAATGAAACCAAACAGTATATCAAATTCAGTATTTAAAGCAGTGCACTCATAATTAACAAGATCAAGCATGCATGATGAATTTAAAAAAGACAATGCTTTAGATTAAATAATTACATTTACTGTACACAATTAATATATTACGAAGGCATATGAGAAATTACCTGTATTGTATCCTCACAAGCAGAATTTTGTATGTTGGTGCATCTCTGGGTAATTGCAGAATCCATAGGAGTCGATATATCATTGCTAACTAGGGCTGTGTTTTTACATACTACTTCTGAGATAAAAAAAAAAAAAAAAGTAATCATTTCTCTTTTTACATACTTCAGTTTTTAAACAACAAAACTCTTTATCCCATCTGTAACATACAACAGTTTCTATTAATAGGAAAGAAATTTGAAAGGAAAGAATCAGTCTCCAAAACAACAGCAAATTACACTCGGATAGCTCACCACGATATGCAAGTTGGAAAATTCATTTAACAGCCATGACCTAATTCATAAGAAAATCTTTGCCAGTTTATTAGAAAGATCCTTTCTTAAAAAAGCACACACACTGGTCGACTGAAGGCAAATTTACCAAATACATAGTCTGCCTGCATATCACAAAAAGAGTTTATATTTGATACACACGTGCCTAATCATCCAAGTAATCTTTAAATATATTAGGCGACTGAAATTTAAATCAATACTTTCATACGCTACTCTAAAAACATTTTTTAATACAGATCATGTATTGATCAATAAACTGATTAAGCTTAGAACACCTTCTAAATCTTTAAACAAACTAAACAAATCTCAGCACGACGCATCATATTCTTTTACAAACTTGAGTACTTCTAATGTCCATTTCCCTAGCAAGCACCAGGGTAGCGCAGAAGAGCAGACCCAGGAAAGAGCCCAGCCCCAGCAGCCTGATACATACATGATTACCTTGGCTGGAGCTGGCAGGATGGGGCAGAGAGGGAGAGGAGGGTGGAGCAGTGAAAGAGGAGCAGTTGGGTTTGAACCCGGCAGCAGAAAGCTTGGAGTCCTCACTGATCTGACAAAGAGATCGTGGACATGGTAAAACGCTGACAGGCAACTATGATATTACAAAGCATCTGCACAGTACAAGAAGCGCCTTTGAAGCACACATAAAGATTGTACTGATGAATGCACAGGGTATGTGTACTGTAATACAATCTCTTAAGACAAGAGTAATGCTTTAAAGCCTACTGGTAATTACACCAACAGCACACAGAAAAGAAGCAGGAATTCATAAATAAGTTGGCTCAAGCATTCTAATTAGCTTTAGGGAAACAGAATGATCTATGAAAGGCAATCTTCCTCCTGGGCTTGTTTATACGTGCATATACAACAAATGCTGGCAGGAAATTGAACATCTGTATTTTGTGTAGACGGCCATTTTGTTGCAGTAAGCCATCAAGCTTTATTATTTCCTTGAGGTAAAATGCAGACATTTAGGGCTGTATAATAAATCTTTAGGGTGCCAGTAAGTACACTGAAGTCCTATCCATTTACTTGGATGCTAGTGCTTAAATACGGGATTACATCTTTAAAAACAGCAAGATGAATGACATCAAGTTCAATGTGTTCAGTCCCAACATAATTTACAGATTACTGCAGTAATCATTTTTTTATATTTCTATAGGTGTTGAGAGAAAGGATATTCTCTTATCTGGAAAAAGGAGATTCTTGCACCATCACCCTGGAAATCTATTAATATTACTACAGTACGTACAGAGTAAAAGCAGATGGACTTTTTTTTTGTATTTTAGTTTCTTTGTCTGCCTCACCTTTTTCTCTGTATTCATCCTGTCCTTTGCTGCTTTGGCTTTCTGAATGGCTTTTAACACTTCCACAGTGTCCATCTCCTTCTCTGTTGGAGCAGTGCTGTCTAAGCATACCTATAGTGCACAAAAACACAGCTACATCAGTTACCTGTATCAGTATTATAAAGCAGAGCACTGCCCATTCACCACTCTGCTCTGATGACACATACCTCTGATGCTCTGTCCCAAAACTGTGCAAGCACCTTGGTTCTGTAATCAGGAATGATGCTCAAGGGGTTGTTGGACAGATTCAGTTTTTCCAAACAGGGTAAACTTCCAATGTGTTTAATTTCTTCTAACTGAAAGAAGAAAAACCAACATCATAGTAACATATACGTGAAGTTTATGTTAACACATAAAATCCCTGTTAAAGGTTATACAGTGTTTATGTTTAAGCATTATTTCCCAAACCAACTGAAAATCCATCAGTATATTTGATCATATTATACATGTTTAAAATATACATGCAGTGAATCTGTAATGTGCAGCCAGAGGAAAAAAAAACAAAAACAAATAAATAGCACGTGGAAGTTCCAGACGATAGAAAAGGTACCCTTTATTTTGTGAAGGGTAAAACGAGACATTACATGCTCTACTATATGAATGCACATTTGCTTTGAGAAAATACATTACCTGGGCTAGTTTATTGTTGCTTAAATCCAAGTTTACAAGAGAATAAAGTTTACTAAGACCAGAAAGACTTTCTAGAAGGTTTCCTGCCAAATTCAGCGTTTTGATGTTTCCAAGCTTTGTGTGAACACCTTCTAATACTGCAAGTTTATTGTAAGACAGATCCAGGTGAATCAGGTTATACAGATGCTGTAAAAAGACAAGAAATATTGCATTTGTAAGGATTTCTCATTTCAACAGACGAGCCCCCTACTAACAGAATATATATTTAGCTCAAATAAACAAGGTTATGCTCTTACCTGCAAGTTCTCTAAAAGAGACAGTTCGTTATGACTGAGGTCCAGGAATTCAACTTTTGGTATCAATTTCTGTAAAATAAATAATTAATATATCAAACTACATTCTAAAAATAGCTACACGGTTAGTTAGCTTAATCAAATCAGTCTGTCTATGATCATAAATACAATGAAAGAATATCTAGAATAGAATCAAACAAAAACTGAAACTACTCTTCAAATTTGGAAATCAAAAAGTAATCACATTTATGGATTATTAAAATGCAAAACTAACAGTTTTTTTTTTGTGTGGTGTGCCTGCTTACCACGGACTCATCAATGCACATTATGTGATTATGACTCATGTCAAGTGTTGTTAAGTTTTTCCAAGTCGGAATAACTGCTGCGACTGGACAGTCTGATGACACTCCCTCCACTATCCAGTGATCAAATTCCAAGGATTCTGGTACCAGTATATCCTGTGAATATAAGAAGCATTAATATGTAAAAACAGGGGAAGTGTCTGTGTCTAAGAATGAACAATGCATAGTCTTTCGCTTACCTCATGGTGCTCCAGAAACCTATTGTCAGGAGGAAAGGATCACATTCCACTTCTTTTTTTTGTCCCCCACAAATTAACGCTAAATCTGGTATGTTGCTGTTAGAACACATAAAGTGTAGCCAGAAAACAAGTGCCTACCCTCTATCTGTCAGTATGTTTAAATGGCACATTATAGCACATGAATGCAGTATGAACCGTGAATGTCCTGTAAATTATGTTTTGTATGAATGCGGACAGTAATAATTTATCTTGTCTCCTGAAACTTCTAAACTTGCCTGACATTTAAAAAAAAAAAAAAAAAAAGTTGGCAAAACATCACTGACTATAAAAAAAACTATATATATAAGGAATACAAAAAGCTTACTGAGATCTGATAATGGGAATTTTCATATGAACAGGGAATACAATCAGATTTTGAAGTTCCTTCACCATAAATGCTTTTCAGATTTCCTGAAATCTGATTACTTCATGTCATGTAAAATGTACTGATAAAGAACCAGAGTCAGATCCAAACAAAACTCTGTAGCTACATGGCTATTCTCTAAAAGGCGAGTGATTTATTACAGTATTACACAGAACAATTCACTCCCTAATATGAAGTATCAAGGCACAGGTATATAAATTCGGAGTAAACACACACACTCTACTGATCCAAGGAAACGTCAATGTTAACTACACTCTGTGAATCAGGTAAACAAACCTTTTGTTTTAGGAAATCAATAGTAAATTAATCAGCAATATAACTGTGCAACTACATGGTTATGCAAAAAATGATTAAATACTTATACATGCCATATAAGAAGATGCTATACCTTCATTGATGATGCTGAATAGCACACTCCCATTGTAGCCAAGGTCGGCTTTAAAGAAGGAAGTCCTTTTATCTGTTTTGCTTCGCAGTGACTAATCTGTAAAAAGAACAATATAAAAGCATGGACTTTACAACAGGATTTACACACAAAACATGTTTCAGTTGTATTTGGCAGGATCACATTGAGCTGCTTTTTTTTTGTATACCTGTATATGATTTATTTTCATTATAAAAAGACGCACTAGCAAGCCTTGAAGTAGGCTAATAAAAAGCCCATTTGTTTACTACAGAATATACTCATTGTTAAATCAAACTAGTCTTCATATTTTTGTGACTGCTGATAGTCTGCAATACCTCTATCTGAAGAAGTGACTTGAATACTGATAAGTCAAATGGGAGAAGATGCTCCTGGATATTGCTGCTGCCCACAGAACCTTGAGAGGTGCCACTGACCTGGAGAGAAAAAATATCTTCTTATGTTTCCTTTCTGCAGGTAGTCCTAAACTTTTACATTTCTTACTGGTTAGAATAATTCAACTTATACAAAAGTTTACCTTCAAATATTTGAGCCTACAGGTAAAATCTAGAATGTGCCCCAGGTCTGCCTTGGCATCCCCATTAGCACAGGTGGGTTTGGCAAGTCGGAGCAGCTGGGTGATAGCATATAACTGCAAAGGCCGGAGACAGAATACCTGTCCAGCCACAAGAAGTTGCTCTCCTGAAGGTAAAAAAACAAACAAACAGTCAATTCAAAATGAAATACAAGATTGTTCAGATATTTAATTATAAATGATCAAAAAAGCATCATTTTATATTAAGCCTGCATTTCCATGTGTAACTTCATTTTAATTGTTTACTGAAAGTTCAGAGCTATTTTAATACAGTACCTTTATTAAACAGATCTTCAGCCAGTGCTGCTGTAATTCCATTTATTTCCTGCAAAGCAGACAGAGAGGCTTTAATAATGAATTAAACACAGCATGTAAAATAACTATTCTTTACTTTGTACTGACCTACTCAATGCGGTAAGTCTACATTTCATGCACACATTACTAAGGATGGAAGATTAAGGGCTTACTAACAAAAAACAAACACTTTTTGAGCTACGAATTACACTTTCATGACAAGATAGTAACTGCCATTTCATTAAAAGACTACCCTTACATATGAATACAGGATCATAAAGCAAAGCAAGCATAAGTGAAGAACTGCTGCAGATTTTTTTAATCTACATTTCTTAACTTGCTGGAACCTGACAAACAATAATTCAAACAGTGACAGGTTTTCGCAATACTGATATTTTCCACAGTGTTTAATTAAGGATAAGTCCAGCACTATTTCACTGCGGCTATATCTAGACTTACAGAGGTTGCTCACAGCTTTCAAGTCAACATATAAATGATGCAAGATATATTTTAAGATTTCCCTGGGGTTAAGAGCTAAAGCCAACCAGCAAATCAACACCTCATTAACCTTGCAAATCAGCCCAAAATAAATGCTTAAACGTACTGAACAAATACAGGAAAGAAACATAACTTTACTTAAAATACAAAGTCTAGGTTGCAATTCTGTTTAATAAACCATGTTCTACAATTATCTAAACAATGCACAGCATTCCAATGCTGTTTGTCACATGTTCCACAGTCACGCTACAAACGGACATTGAACTTTAAAGGTTATACAAATTTGGTATTTACTGTAGATACGTCAGACTCAACTTAAGAAACAAAAATTGAGTCAAGACAGATGCTGGCTTGCAAAACTGGGAGTTGTCCATGGACAGAGAACCTTGAAGGAAAAGCAAGGCCTACTACAATGACTGCTCATCTGGCAAAGAGCAGTCAAACTCTGCCACGCTAGGAAGAAAAAAAAAATAATACTTCTGGTTTCCTTGATTACCTGCCACGAGTTAAAATCATAAGAAGCTACCGCAGACAGAGCATGTATTAGTGTAGTTTCTAAATTGAGTTTAGTCTCAATTTAGCAACATTGAGGCATTCGTATTTGTGAAAGGTGTCGCAAGAAACAAGCCATAATAGATGACTATTTTTAATAGACAGATTAAAGACACTCCTGATACTGATAAATATTCCATACACATTATAACTGTCCCTAGATACTAACACTATGTACTGCCAACTCACCAACACACTGTATATTATTTGTCGCTGACAGAACATAAACAACCCTTAAGCAATTTATTCCATCCATACCTGCATGTACAAGAGCAATACATTTAATTCCACAGTGGCACAAAGCAGTATATGTCTCATTTGTCAGCACAGTGGCCACAGACATTTATGGTCAGGTGCTTAAGCTCTTATGCTCATACAGATACTCTGTGTGGGTAGTTTTGCTGTAGAAGTGTTGATTTAATTTTTAAATTTACAGATCTTAGATAGAATGACTAATATATAGCTTTGCCTAAAAATACATAGAAGCGAAAGAAAAGTATTAAGCAACTAAAGTGAACTTACATATAGATGAAAATTCAGAAAACAAGACAAGACTTTGGGTGCAGCCAGAGGGAATTTGGCCAGCAGAGTTTGCAGATATACTTCGAGTTCCTTTTGTCTCTTTTCCACTAGGCTTTTGGAGTTTTTACCAATGATTTTCTTTGGTGGAAGCAGGTTCTTGTCGATCAACTTCTCCGCAGTGAGCTGGAAGCAAAAAATTGACAGTATGAGAGTGCTTTACATTTTACACCATTTGTATCAGTGGAAACAACTGTGCAATATCCTAGCTTATACGTATCACAGCAGCAGTCTGAAATCTGTTCCCAGTGCCCAGTGGTTCGGACACTGACTGCAATACAGAAGATCCTAAGTGTAAACAATTGCAGCAACCTTCTCCTGAATCCTGTTCCTTTGAAATGGTTAACTGCTATAAGAACAAGGAATGTCTAAAGAGTACATGGTGTTTTGAGCACTGTTTGTCTGCACTCAGAAAGGACTTTAGACTCTTATATAATGGGTTTTTGCCTGCATAATTTAAGCATGTCATTGCACTAAACACTCTGTTTTCACAGTACTTATAAGCAGTGAGAAAATAATGTAATCTCTCCCCTTGATCACACCATGCCAGGCAGACTGTCGTGCATGAAACGTGCTCTTTGGAAGAGCTTGCTAGTGTAAATGGGAGGCGGTAGAAAAAAAGAATTCTATCAGCATATGTTAATGCTTCTTCAAAGATTACCTTTTCATGCAGATCATGAAAATCACTGTAGCGGTGCTTGACAGTCCACTTGTGGTTTCCAACTTTCACCTCTATTATATAAACCTGAATAATAATAATAAAAAGTGAATCAATAAACTTATTATGAGTAGGTAACTTACAGTTTATAACTCATGCTGCACACGGTTTATAAATATTTTCAGAATAAGTCATAATTTTCAGTCTAGAAAAAAAAAAAAAAAAAATCTATATATATATATATATATATATATATATATATAAGCAAGAATGGGCATACAATATTACTTAAAGTATGTGAGATACTGTAATGTGAAAATTGCATGCAAATGCACAAATGATTGAGTACAGTATGGTGCTATAGAAGACTGCATAATACATTTTAACTTGCAGCAAAAGACTGGAACCAGCAAGTCCGATAATTAGCGCAAGGTGTATCTGTAATTTCAGTTGCTGCAGACCCTCCCATCTGACATTGCTATTAACAAGTGAGATTACAATACACTGTAATCCCCCGGCTAATATTTCTTTGACCAATTAATGACAATCGACCATGTGACACGATACAGAATCACCTAGTTTGCATGGTATTCTTTTTGTGGCCTAATAATACGACTGGATCTAGACGTAAAGTACGTTATTAAGTTTTAAAATGGACATTTAAACACATGGACCTTTCAAATAAAAGCAATTACTGCCATCGGAAACAATAAATGACAAACGTTAACTCCTGTTTGTCTTTAGAGAGGAAATCCTCGCAACCTGCGTTCACAACCTCCATGCAAGAATACAGGCTTAGTTTACATTGCAGCAGCAGGCTTAGTGTCACGTCTCACAGTCAAACACAGACATTTCTAGCAGACAGTTTATCAGACAGTAAAATAATGATAAAACAAAACCACCACCAAGTACATTTATACATACCGTGTAGTTTTCTACGACGAGCTCAGATCCCACAATACAGACCTCCTTCCTTTCGATTGCCTCGTCAGGAAACACCTCAGATTCCATTTTGTATAAATTAAATTCAAATAAACTGCAAATACTATAAAATAATATGATGTGTGCTATTTAATACAATACATTGCTTATTCCTACCCTCCTTGTCACGTAAACATCTCCTCCCAAACCTCCGGTCTCCATCTTTGTTTTTATTTTTCTTCACAGCGGCAAGGAGATCGATTCAAACTGGTTAAACTTTATTCAAACCGTCTGCCCACAGCTGTCAGGAGAACAGAGGACAGTGTAATTATTGCACTATTGTTTCAGTTGGCAAAACTGGAAGAATGTGATTAAAGTTAACGTGTATGTGTTACAAAACACCTTGAAATAGACTTTATTTAACAGATGTGCAATTCTACAAATTTGAAAACACTAAAACAGAAATTAGCATCATGCAAAGTACTGCCAAAACCACCATAATCTACAGCTCTCACATTATTTAGAATGCCATTATATAATACCCAGGGCCATGCATAGTTTAACTGAAACCAGACAAATGGGCCTCCAGATATAACTATTAACAGCACAGCCAATCAGTGGTAGCATGCACTGCTTCATTCACAAAGATATTCATAAAAAAAATACCATAACAGAAGCTCTTTGCATAGGTGGCTGTGGACACTACTGTAGAGTGAAGCAGCTAGTGTAGGCGGTAGGATTTAGGTCTGGTGATTGACAAAAAGTTCCGCCAATTGGAATAGGGTAGACTGTTTTGACGCACACTACGAACCTATTTACACAGACAGCATACATGCCAACAGTCCCTATATGGTCAAGACAGTCCCCCCCACCACTGTACTGTTGCTGTTGCTTCTACTGTTGTTTCTACACTACCTTGCCTATCTGTTTATAGACCTGACTAATGCAGATGGCAGATCTGTGTAGATACAACATCTGTTAGGCCTTTATAGTCCATAATACAGGGGCTTATTAATGCAGGACTTATTGGACAAAAAATTAGGATTACCTGCATTGCATTTTTAACATGGATTCTGTAATAAATAAAATGTTTATCTCTCGGTTGCCAGCTAGTTTCAGTCACAATGGGCAAGACCGCAGATCTGATAGACATAGATGGGCTGATGGAAACATCACATACAGCACTGATGTTACAGAAGAACGGTCTGAAAAGTAATGGTACATTTTGGAGAACAGACTTTGATGCAGCTATCCAAACCCCTCACACACACACACACACACACACACACACACACACACACACACACACACACACACACACACACACACACACACACACACACATACACACACATACACACAATCTGAAAGGGTCACCTATAACACAATTACTTTTCCAATCCATACTTGAATTCCTGGCCCTGGCAGTGTACCATATTTGGATACAACTGCTACGTAACCTTAGCCAACCCAATCGCTGGATGTCAGCCAGACCGTATACAATACTATTGCTGAGAGAAAGAAAGAGTTAGCTTCATGTGTCCGAATAATGCTCAGTTGTAAAATAGCTCTGATGCATCTAGGTAGAAATGCCAATTAGCTCTATTAATAAAAACTAGTAAGACATATTTTTAGCAGGGGGTTCTGTATCCTCACAGTTCACATATTGCTCGTGCAATGGAATGCTGAGTGTGTGTCCCCAGATCATTTAGTCAAGATTAGGATAAAGAGGATAAGAACTGCTCCCCATGCTGATCATTCCATTCTCAAGTATGCTGTCCAAGAGCCAACGTGTTCTTATCTGAGCTGAGTGCAGTAGTCAGGAGTAAGTGACAGGCTGTGACTGAGGGGCTCACATAAAAGCTCTGGCTGGGGGGAGTCTCGCTCTGTTGCTCTCTGTGTTTGGAACATATCTCTCTCTCTCTCTCTCTCTCTCTCTGCTGCGCCTCGGCTCAACTGACAGCCACCGGCTATGGGTGACATTTACAAGGCAGCGGTAAGTGAGAGTGTGATGCGTCATTAAAGCTAAAGGCAAAATGTTGTCAAATTTCATTACAAAAAATTCTTCACAACTGAAAAGAAGACTTGGCATGTCTGCCTACAAGCATGTACATTTGGCTCACTTTTCTAGCCTTTTAAAATGCTACTAGAAAGAGATTAAAGAAGACTGCTTTAAATCCTATCATAAGATCAACCTGTTTACAGGAAATGAACTGAAAAAGTGTGAAACTGTGGGGATAACCTATATTAGCAGAGGCAGTTCATTTTGCTGTCAGGTGGACAAACACCTGAGAATAGATCTGTAAAAGTGAGCTCAGTACAGTTCAATGCTTCAGGACTGTGAACCACAATCACAATGCTTTATTGGGCATTATGAATTCTTACCTACTTTATAGGGTTAACCTTGAATAGATCAAGTTTTAAAAGCTCCTTGTTGAGGGTTGTAAAGACTTGTTTTTGTGCTTCAAAAACTCATCTTGAAAAAATGCAAATGCAACACCATTCAGACAACAACCAGACACAAATATTTCATTTCATCTTCAAATGTCAAGAGTATTTTTCTTAATTAATGGCTATTAGTACCACTTTTTTTCATATACCGAGAATTGTTATTTAATTAAAATAAATCGCTATACAGTATTTATGCTGATCCTTAACCCTAACATAAATTGAATAGACACTTATAAAAAAGTGTCACCAAAAGGGGCAAGTAAGAATACAATTGCATTGATGCTTCTTAAAATTAATTCAATGGCTAGTCTAGATATCAGGCTTTATTGTATTCATTAAAAAAGGCTTTGATCAAAGCATTTTTTCAATAAGTAAAGCTTTGTGGATGGGGCCCACTGACAGTCCTAGTGTCTCTTTAGTGCACTGTTAGTACAGTGTTCCTTCTCTAATAACATGTGATATATCTATATAGTCCATCCTGGGAAAAGAGATCAGCTTTGCATGTCACTTTAATTGAACATATCTGATGAAAGCGGTTGTGGAAAATCCTTGCATCATGACCAATGAGCTGAAGCGTGGGCTTCTGTTCATGCCTACAAATGGCTCTCTCACTTCCAGTGGCTAATTTTGGTAAGTCCTTCCTACAGCTATCACTTGTTAAGATTGGTGCCAGTGAAAAGAGCCTGTGGTTTAGATAAAAACTTCAAGGCTGAATTCCAGTGCTGTCCATCAGGGTGATGGGGGCAACCAAACTGTTTATCTTTCACTCAAGCGCTTTGGGTTAAAAATAACAGCCACACGCAGGAGAATCAGATTTTTATCAGGGCACATAAGGACCACTGCAGGGCTTGTTACCCTGCCACATATCTCCAGAGTTTCCATTCTGTCCAAGCAGGAGCCCGGACAATGAAGTAAAAAAAAAAAAAAAAAAATACCCCACAGCTGTTCCCCTGTTTGTTTGTTTTTTCCCCCACAGTTGTTCTTGGATTTACATTTCATTATTAAAATAGATCCATGTTTACGACTGGGTGGCTATTCTGCTGGAGTGAACGGTTTACATTAGTGGATACAAAGATATTGATTCTGTTTTTAATTGGTCAGTTAATGAGAAGAGGTGCATTCTATTGAACACACCCATATTGAAATAGCATCAAGTGTGCTTGTAAAGTGACCAGACAAACAACAGTGCTCCCTCATAAATGTGTCAATTCAAGGTTAGGACAGTTCAGTCGACCCCTTTGATAATTCAAAAATGCAAGTCTGACTGCAAAACAACAACTGCATAGCAGATACAACAGTTAAACAGCCTATAGCCTCTATGTTTTTGTTAAGCATTAGTATCTTTCTGTACCGCAGGTTGAGCAGCTCACAGAGGAACAGAAAAATGGTAAGTAATCCAGTTATTTTCTATTACGAAAGATGAAAGATTATTGTCTTACCACAGTCTTCCACCTTTATCACAGAAAGGGGAGCAAACATTAATTTCACACTGACTAGTCAATTCTAAATAGTTTATTTTTCCAAATAAATAAACAAAGAATTTGATAAATTATCAACATTAACCAAACGCTTGGCTAATGTCTGTTACTCCATTATAACACAGGTTCCTTTGTTATAAACAGCAGTGGGGTACAGCTACTGTGGAGTTTCAGGGGCAACCTTGCATGCAGTCTTGCCCAAGTCGCCTTGTTACTAATCTGCTACATCAAACCCTGTGTGTTCAGTGTTGTCATCCTTATAACCCCCCTTTATTACAGAGTTTAGGGCAGCCTTCGACATCTTCGTGCAGGATGCGGAGGATGGCTGCATCAGTACCAAGGAGCTGGGGAAGGTGATGAGGATGCTGGGGCAGAGCCCTACCCCAGAGGAGCTGCAGGAGATGATCAATGAGGTGGATGAAGATGGCAAGTTACTTTGATAATGTAGCCGATCACGGATCTTCTACTAGTCTCATGAGGTTTAAGGCTGCTACTTGCTAATTGCTTGTGGCTATAAATTGTTCTCCAGTGTGTATATGCCCTCAGAATCACTGGAAACTCTATTTCCATTTAGTTCATACTCTCTGTTTAAAGCACCAACATGCTCTACTTAGTTCCACTTACTATTTATTATGTACTAGAAAGTATCTTAGAAAGTAATCATTTAAGCCATCATCTATCAAGTACCAAGAAAAACCTCTTTTTAAGTTTCTAGTGGTCCATGATTGTAATTGTTTTTAACAGGTCCTTACTCTGGCTAGGTAACTTAAATACTGCTCTGATGGGTTTGATATCTTAACACATGAAACTTTAGTTCCATACTGTGACCGGGTAGCCTCGCGGCCCAGGCTGGTTATCGGCAGGAATTAGACGCAGAAAGCAGACAGAAAGCACACTTTATTAAACAAACAAACAAAACACGGCAAAAGGGACAAAATAAAAGCTTTACACAAAATACACAAACGTAGGCTGGGCATTCACCTTCACTAATAAAAGGAGGGAATAAAACATCCCACAGCAAGTTTTTAAGCTACTGCTAAATTAGCCTATCCGTTTGTGTTTCAGGCAGTGGCACAGTTGACTTTGACGAGTTCTTGGTCATGATGGTGATGTGTATGAAAGATGACAACAAAGGAAAATCAGAAGAAGAATTGGCAGAACTCTTCAGAATGTTTGATAAGTAAGTCACTATGCATCTGGAGCAAAACAAGGTGGATACATTTGAAGCCGTTCTCTGGGCGATATAGAGTGCTACATTCTACTGTATAACAAACAGCTACTGTATTTATGTTAGCTTTGTTTAGAAATTCAGCACTGTTGAATGCTTAATTGTTATGGACGATATGTTTGCTTTGCCTAAAGTTAACTTTAATAAAACTTGTAAATTAGCAAGGAACTGCAATGGGGTTTCTTTGCAAGCGCTCTGTAATAATCTAGTTCTGTAACTCCAATTTCTTATCCCTGGGTTTACAGAAATACAGACGGATACATTGACCTTGAGGAGCTGAAGTTCATGTTGAGTACCACGGGAGAAACTATTACCGAGGATGATATAGAAGAGCTGATGAAAGATGGTGACAAAAACAATGATGGAAAGATTGATTACGATGGTAATGCAATGTGCATGACAAATATTGGGCCCTCTTAATAAAACTTTAAAGAGTGTTTCTGGAAACATTTAGATTTTAATACCCCATTTAAATGAGTGAATACTTGATGCTGTTACACATACAGAGGGAAATCTGCAGTCTTAAGTCTTATCTTATCGCAATCACTTATTATTTCATTTTTTTTTTAAATCCCGCCAGCCTAGAATGTCTAATAAGGAAATTCTGCTTTTGTGTCCTTTTTTTATATACAGTAAGCACTGTATACCACAGACAATGACACACTTCTATGTATATCTCTATGTGTGTAGCATTGTTTATTAATTGAACAATACCACACACAGCTTAATAAGCCACTCCTATACCTGGAATGTGCTAAATATAAATCTTGCAGTCAGGCACCAGATGTAAGAAGGCCTTCTGTTCTTCTTGTATTTTAAAGTCAGTCGCATTCTAGTGCTGAAACGTTTCTATTGGTATTAAATGCATCTCTCACACTGTTCTACATCACTCATTCTATCTTATATTCTTTAATTCTAGAGTTCCTTGAGTTCATGAAGGGAGTGGAATAAACATCAAGCAAAGGAGAAGAAAAAGCCTGTGAAGCAACAGGATTGTTCTATGATGCCAACGCTGTGCCCGCCCTTAGAACTGTGATGAACTGTACTTTCTAAAACCAGCTAACCCTATATATTATTTCAATATGATATTGTAAATACTGTATAGGATACTTGTGTATAGGTGTTATTTGAAATACCAGGATATCTCCTTTAGTATTTAAGAAAAATGATACTCTAATGTTTTGTATATGGTTTCATATATATAGATTTTAATTAAATGCAATTTTACTTAATTACAACAACACTGCTGCTTTTTGCTAAAAGAAGATGGAACAATAAAACGGTTGTTTTTTGATGGATTAAATCAAATTTAATTTTCATTAAACTTGTTGATTAAGAAGGCAACAACAGTTTCATGAATTTCAAACATTTTCAATCCAGAGATGAGTTTATCATTGGGTCCATATTTTCAAAACCATAAATACAGGGGCCTTATTTACAAAACTTAAACTCAAGTCTGTATTTAAAATAAATAGCCATGTTTGCTTAAATTAAATAAAGTTAGACATATTTCTTTAAAAAGTGTATTGTTGAGTTTTCAACTTCCCCTTTAGCTTTAAAATAATCAGCAGTGTTGGTATAAAAATACCTGCCTACATTAACTACCAGTTTATAATATTTTCCAGATTCGTCTATTCTCATTAATTAGAATTAATGATACTGCATTCATTTCAATAAATGTGTTGCTGAATTTGTATCCAAGATTATCCCAGTCACTGAAACCAGGTATTCAGAGTTTCATCACATTATTCATATAACGTTGTGGCACGACGTCACCCAATGTGGAATTCATACCAGTGACCGGTTTGCATGGCAAATTCTGGTCCTGGTTTTTTGGATACCAGTGGGTTTCCTTACCCTACAGATGAAGTTGCACTGCTGCATGGACAGACTGTTTTAATAAATGCAGAGGCGTCCAGGGTCTGACTCCCATCTCTCAAGCTTTGTTCCACTATGAAACTGCCAAGTCTTGAGCATGCACAGCTGAGGAAGCTGCATTCCCCAGTAATGGAATCTTACTTCCCTCTAGGGAGGTGTGGTTGAAAGAGGAAATTATTCAACAATCTTTGCAGTAAACAACCCTGCTGGCTGCTGATCAGGAACTTGTTGGCATGAATAATGGCTATGAATCCTGAAAGTTGCTACAGAGTGAGCTGTAGGTGAAAGTACTGAGGATCTTCTCCAAGCATATTCTATAGAAACGGTATGCTATACACCACATAGGTGACAGAATAAATATTAAATTAAAAATACAGGCACACATCTATTCTTGTAAAAATGCACCCGTATAACAAAAGCACCATTAGGAGTACACCCTTTCTGATTTGCTGTTGCAATATAAGCAAGGCTATCCGACACACTCGTTGACATAGGGAAGCTGTACAGTCCCTAAAGACAAAACTGCTGCACCCTTGAACAAGGTAAAACCGTAAAATGTAATTTTAGTATAAAATTAAACATGACTGAGACACAGCAGCTTTCAGGCCAGGAATCTTGAGAAGTGGGTTTGCGTCTGTGATAGTTCGATAGTCTTCTCTTCCTGTACTGTACGTGTTGTGTGCATGTGCTTTCAATCACTTTTAATGTTATTTACGCGTGGTGCAAACAGAAATTAACAATGTTTGTTCAAGTGATAGTGATTGTGAAACACTCTAATTCTAAGTTGTTTACAATAGTATTCAGAATACTGGTACTCCCAACAGGACCTCAAGCCCATGTTCACCTCTGCATACATTCCAAAGGTACTGTAAGCACCAGAGGAACTGAAAAGCATGACATCCTCTGCCATCATGTAAACCCCACATCTGGAAAGCATATTCTGAATACATGCATTCCCAATTCCCTGGTATACACAATCCCCCCTGCATATAACTATAGTAAATATGATATTTATTCTCATCCTGTGTTGTTTATTTCTGATTTGATAGATTTACGGGGTGATAATAATTTGGAGTAAATATCTTTGAAACCAGATTCAAACAACTGGTCGCATAGGCACAGATCTTTCACTTCTGAGCTCTTGCCCTGGCCTGTTCTGTTCACTTTCAGAAAGATTTGGATCAACCTGTTTAAATCTACGTAGCAACAATGCATCCCAATAACTTTCCCTTCACCTGCACACCCAAGGAATGCCTTCCCCAGACTCATTTGCAATCTTTTTTTCTTTACTGTATTTAGCACTGTCATTGTGAGCTATGAATACTGCAGGTGATAACAAGCCAGCATAACCTATTGGGCTGCACTCATGTATTGCAATGTTACACACTAATCCTGCCATTTCTGGCATGTATCATCGAGTCTCTGATAATGAGAATGGATGAAAACTTCCTTCATATATTGAAGTGACATCAGCAGTTCCACCGGCTGCTGGTTGTTCTTTTATGTTGTGAGAAAGTGCCATAGAAAGAAAGACTATAATAGCAAAGGTTCAGCAATCCTGTTACCTTGAGAAAATCACCCGTCTGAGTTAACACTCTGAAAGTATATATGAATTTACCCTCACCAGCAAATTCCAATAGAAAGTATAGCATAGCCCAATCCAGCTCAAGAATTACCAAAGGAGTGGATACAATTTCCTTTCAACACCACAGTAATTACACAAAATGACTGTGTTGTTACAATACAACTTCACGTTTAATTACAGAATTGTTGACAGCTGCTGTCATTTTTAACTACACTGTATTTACATCTGCGATTGTTAATTTACAATGTAAAAAACCTTGAAGCCACACGTGGAATTACATTACAAATGTCTTACTTTAAACGATAGTCTTATATGTGCGAGATAATATTTGTGTTTCTGACCAGCTGTCTCTTTGCAAGGCTAGTGGCCCCTGTGGTCTGTCATGATGTGTTGTGGGAGGCATCTAGTGGTGTGCTGCCTGTTCAAGGCTCTTCAGTCTGGGAAGCATGCAGCGTTCGCCCTGCTCTTCACCTGGGTCTGGTCGTTCCTCCCCTCTTCGGTCTTGTGAGTAGGTCCAGGAGAGCCTGAACCTGAACTGTGCCCCCGCCAGGCACTGGCAGGACTGGAAGAGCCAGTTACTACTTCTTGTTCTTCATCAAGCTGCCGTAAAAAACATTACAATAAACAAATATTCCCATAGATTATATTTTTCAACTACTAAAAACGCACAGCTTTCAGTCATGGAATAGATTAATTTGTAATAAAGGCACAATTTAACATAAGTGTTATATATTGCACTGCACTGCCCCCTTTCTACAGAAACTTAGATGTGTCAGATTCTGCTTCACTGCTCTAAACATTCTGCACTGGTTGTTCAGAACACCTCGGGATGGGGTGAAAAATAATTCAAAACACAAGTCTGAGTTCAATATCCCACTGTTTTATTGAAGTAGAAAAATAGCTTCAGGTGGTATTAACGCTACACAGTCCAACAGGAAAACCAACAGGTTGAAGACGGCACACTGGTTGTTTCATCTGAGGAATATATTCCAGCTGTTTATTTCGTTGCATTCTCTCTGGCCCTAACTTTCTTCATTCCTTTCTTGTTGTGCTTCTTAGCAAAACGCATGTTCTTCAGGAATTTGGGATCCACCTGAAAAGACAAACATGGCATTAACAGTGTTTGCAAACTATTGGGCAGGTGACTGAAAAAAAAAGCCTGTTCCCATTTAAAACATTTATCATAAATAAGATCATTACATTATAGTGAAATGGGAAAAATGTCAAAGCATTTCTTTCAATACATAGTACATTAAAATTTTGCTGTCACAGGCTTTTTCTTGAGATTTTATAACTACCACAAGCCAGCCATCTAAAAATGCAAAGAAATCACCCTTTATGGATTAAGTCTGAGGAAAAGCTTCAGCCTCCAGGAGTGTTGATTCATTACGTTGAAGACATTAAGAAATAAGTTTACAGTGGCATTGTGTAAATGTATAACTCCTTACTGTATTCTAAAAGTGCGATTATGTTATGATTATATAATAAACAGCCTTATTTTAAAGTTACTAAACGAGAGCCATTACAAGACAGGCATGTCCAAAAGTTAGAAGGTATGACCAGGAAGACCACAAAAAAATATGCAAGTATAAAGTTAGCTTACTTTCCCCAACTGCAATAACCAAATATCAAAATCAACTGTGTTTTAATAAACAGAATAACTTAGTAGCTTATGCATAAGGCATGCTGTGTGAAAGCAATTCTATCAATCAGCAAGCAAAATGTTAAATTTGAGCTCAGTTTTTCACTTTGTCCTTAAATAAACCAGGACTTCATACAACCCTATGTGCCTAAACTGGGAATAACCCCTGTGTAGTACAAAATGTTTTCATACTTAATATATAATTGATGCCCAGTGCTCGAAAGTTGACATCACACAAATGCGAGTGTGTTTTGTATGCGTCTTTAAAGTGAGCGTTAGTAATATACTCCACTTACACCCTTCAAGGACTCGTATCTCTGGGACGTTGGCTTCTTGATGCCATTCCTGTGAGCTTTGCGGGCTGGGGAAAGACGTAACGTGAACATATGTTGTTTGGCACCAAAAGCAATTTTTAAAACAGTAAGTTAGTTGGTATCAATATATTATAATGCAGGTACGTTTTGGAAATGTACACTTACCCTGGTTGTGGCTGGTGTGATTCTTGGACTTTGCCATTTTCTAGTTTTGCTTAAGAGAGAAGCGTCTGGTTAGTACAATAATCAAAACAACCAATTCGGAGTTTCCATTCTATACAGCGGTACTGGTACGTGCACTTCTTAAATAACCCGACAGTACTATTTTAAACATCTTCCACAACGCTTTATTTTTGCTAATTAAACGTCTCCGTAATCACACTGGCGTATACCTCGAAAGTGTAAGCACTAAAACCAAAAAAAAAAGTTAGAATATGGACAATGAAAAACAAAACATAAATAGGTATAGATATTCTTTTTCTATCGCAACCCAAATCCAAACATGGTATTCAAATATGAATGGTAGCCTACAGCGAAATTATCACTGCCCGTTGAAAAACACATGAGAAATAAACAAAGTAGGTCTGTTTTTTTATGTTCAATTTACAATCGAGTAGTTTTGGTGGGCTTTAACTGCGATTACTCTGCTTTCAGACTTTCGTTTGTGATGGTTAAATCAGAGGATTGCTACAGATAGATAATTTAATTATGGACACACTCTGTACCTTCCACCTAAGCAGAGCCTCAACCGGAAAAGAAAGGACGGCTGCAAAGAAACATGGGAATATACAGATACGGAACGACATCTAAAACCCTCCCCACTCAACTCGGTTACATACAATACATAGTTCTGGTTCCACTGCAAAAGATTGTATATATATTTTTTCTTCTAATCAACATTATGTTTAATAATTTCAGACACAACATTTTTAAAATGTGCTATATAAACTCAGTCTTACGATATTCCCGTAATTGCATGATACACAGCAAAAAGGCAGTATATAATATAATTAAAAATATAATTAAACACCAAACCCTGTTTAAAATAGTTAAGAAATAATTGATAGACTGCAGACTTAATTTAATTAATACAAATGGACTTCAAAGAGTCCATACCAAAATTATTCTCAAAACAGTAGAAAGTTTTGAGAATAAAGTCCATTATCGTGGATCTAAATTATTACAATATAACATTTAAACTGTTGGCATTTAGCTTCTGAATTATACTTGTTATGAAAACAACAACATAAATAGTGAGGCCAGAAATTAATATCAGTACTTATGTGATCTGTGTCACCGTAGCCTGCAAAATGCATACATTTTTATTGCTGTTAAAATTCTGTACAAGAAGTGTATCTAAATACACCACTTGAGGGCGCTTGGACAGTTTGCTTTCAATGTACCAGATAAGACAGCCCATTGCAACTGCAGTAGCACATTGAAACAGCCATGCCCTGATCTCAGGGAAACATGCTTCTCCTGACTATAATGGCAATGGTGGTTTGGTGCACGAAGGCAGATTGAGTAATGGAAAAGGGCTGGTCATGGCAGTGTGAAACTGTGCAAGATCCTGTGCTATGTGGCCTGTATGATCAGGATACGTAAACAGACACATTGTACCATAGGGGGGATTGCAGATCCACAGGCAGACATCACCCTGGGCTCAGAATTCCAGGCTAGTGCACACCCAGAAGACTACTGTTAGGGCTAATAGCATGCCAGACTTTAATTTGTGCAGTCAACCCTTCCCACTGATGTACAGCTCAAACTATCTGCAAACGTTTTTTTTTTTTTGTTTCATAAAACAGAATATTTTTTTAACAGTGATCTGTAAGAGTTTTGTTTACTTGTCTATTACACTAAGTTTAAGTAGTTGGAGCTAACAAAATAATTCAACAAATCAAAGCCGTTTTATACTTCCATTAGCAAGACAAATCAGAAACACTTGTTAAAGCACGCATGTTTTTTTTTTTTTTTCAAACATGATATCTAGCACTACTTTTTAGTTAATGGACACTCACTTTCTCTCCCTTATTCTATTAACTATTTTGTTAGCTATAATCAGTTTAAGATGTATTGTTTCTAATATAATCAGATCATGCTTAATGAAAAGAGAGCACACTTCACGCTGGTCTGTTATCCTGTGCTACTGGGAAGCAGATTCAGTGGGGAGATGCAGTAACACCAGTGGAGTGTGTATGGGAGCTGTGTCTCTCTTGAGTCGAATAACCATGATGTCACATTTTCAGCGACCTCCATGGATTCAGTTATACTCAAGTATGAAGTCACTGCACCATGCTGTCATGAGTGGATTTAAATTACATTAGATGCATTTAGTACAGTAACTGAAACGCTCTTCCTTTGAAGCTCAGATCACTACTAAGCAGCTTTCATCAGTGAACTGGGTGACCGAGCTTGCTGAGGATTCTCACTCTAAGAGGCTCAGTTACTTAGAACATGTATTGTTGCACAGCAGGGACACCCCTGCAAAGTTTACCATATAATAAGTCAATTTTGCAGTTTTCCATGCTTTTACTGTGCTTAGCTATGCTTTTTGTTGTGGTATAACCAACTGACACCATATTACAATACCTGTTATGAAATTAAAACTGTGTAACACATCAATACAGGATAGCTTTGTTTTATCGAACTTTAAAATGATACACAATGAAATAAAACACTTCGAAATAATACCACCTATGTAGCTCCTAAAATAAAAAATTTTCCTGAATGGACACATCGACATATTAATAACAACAAAAATACCAATCCTGCATACTAAAGGAGTCCCTTATATACATTTGTTATGAAATGCTATTATAAAAACTGTGATGAGTCACAATGCATTGTCACCTGTAATGTGTTATTTATATTATTGTTGGGGATAGGAACATCCACATTTCTTTGAAGTAAGCTTTAGGTTTGATATGATTTCTGTTGGTTGAATCTGATATTGATACAAAGAATGCCTTAGTTGCGAGGCCTGAAACATTATTTCCATGACATATAAGTAAACAAGATCTTGTCCTATGCAACCGTATTATCTTAGAAGGCGTGCACTGCCGAAGTGACCATGGGGTAAACAGTGTGATATCTCATCTGGAGTGTTTGATGCACTCCTGCCTTAGTGGATAGGGTATCTTTAGTAAAGGAGTGTTGTGACTTTTAGTAACACTTGAGATGCTGCTGTGGAGAATAGGTTATTTATTTTAGACATCATTTAAGTATTAGTCATTTATAAATGCCACTATTATGTATTTTATAGAAACTGCTACAGAAATGGCTACATTTTGTATAATGAGTGAAAATGAAATCAGGAACAATGATGGGTCAGGCAGGTGCTCAGGTGGGAGTCTCTGCTGCAATACTCTGGTATCTCCAGTAGGTGTCAGTACTCGTCAGTGGTTTTTGAAATAGCCCTGTGATGTGGAAGGAATTAAAAGTGGGAAATACTGGTCTTCAATGCTTCATAGAAAAACAGCTCTTTCACATTTTGATAATGTAGGTAAAGTGTTGCCAAACCACAAAGATTTGTTTTTAGAACTTTTGTTCAGTCCTCATAAGACTGCAACATGTATGTACCCTAGCCCACCTATTAATATAACCTTCATAACCACCCATTTGAATATCTATCTATCTATCTATCTATCTAGTGTGTGTGTGTGTGTGTGTGTGTATACACATATATATATATACACACACACACACACACTGATACACTCAGGTGTGATATAAAACTACTGTATCACCTTTCTTACTCATGGTGTATGTGTCAGAACCATATAAAACACCTATTACAAAAAATATCTTAAGCAACAAATATTTGTTAAAGTCAGATGGGTCCTGCTAAAAGTTTTATAGTTTCACAGAGTGATTCAAATCACCTTCCTCATTATATAAAACAACCATACATTTTCCCATCTTGTGTGATAATGACCACAGGTGAGCCTTTAGGAAAGATGGCCCTTTCTTTATAGCCTTTGATATTTGCATCACACATTGTGAAAAATTTAAATAATACTGCATACTACAAGTAACTTTTAGAAAAGACAAATAAAAAAATAATTTTAAAACCATGAGCTGTACATAGAAGTTTTTTTTTATTTATGTACAGTAGTTAATGGTTGCTACTACTCTATAAAGCGCACCATTTGGTGTCTGAATATAGTCCATCCATTATCTGTAACTGTTAATCCTATACAGGGTCATGTGAGCCAGCGCCTAACCTGGCAGACATATGGCACAAGGTGAGACTACACCCTGGATGGGATACCAGTCCATCACAGAGCAACTATGGGGCATTTTAGATAGGCCAGTCCACCAAGACTTTGGATTGCTGGAGGAAACCCATACGAACACAGTGAGAAAATGCACACCTCCACACAGGCAGACCCCTGAGGCCAGAATCAAACCCAGGACCCTGGAGCTGTGAGGCAGCAGCGCTAATCAACACGCCACCGTGCCACCCGCTGAATTTATTAATTTATTTACCCTGGTTTTTCTCCCCAATTTGGTATGCCCAAATATCTATCCTGAGCTCACCGCTCACACCCTCCCCCCCCTCCACGGCCGACTCAGGGAACGGAGGCTAGAGCATGTGTCCTCCGAAATGCGCTCCTTCAATCCGTCAATGCGCTGCGGATCCACATCAAGGCCACCACATTGAGCGCCTCTGCTGAAAGCGAAACTCGAGAGACCTGTAATTGCTGTTATTTTAAATAAGATTGTGCTGTGTTACTTCCTCCATCCACCTAAATACATCTGTGCTCTTTTAAATGTGTCCCTGATTACTTTGATTATAAGTGGAATGCGACTATATATTTCTTTGCAAATACTTTTTTTTCATCTGGCTGGATCTATTTAAAAAAATCATTTATTAGAATGATGTATTCAAATAATATAATATAAAGCAGAAATGAAAGGTAATATGAAGTAATTTAAGTAAGATTAGAGACATATTTCCAGTCATTATTTGTATTAGAGAGAAGAGAAATTAAATAGAGCACATTTGCAATCCATTTCAAAACACTGATTTGTTTGATGGCCCCAAGCTGTTTTTAAAGTTCTTCCCCTGCTGGTCTTGTTTTTATATTGTTGAGAAATCAACCCAGGGTAACATGTAACACTGGAGACCACTAACAACCCTGCTGGCAGGCCTTTTAGATTGCAAAAAAGATTATGAGTTTATTTACATATACAACATCAGCAATGGAAATGGCCTTTAGCTTATCAGAAGACATGAGAATTTTGAGTTCAGTCCATTTCATGCACCATGAAAGTGGTACAAGCAACAAACAGATGTTCCTCTTCAGTACTTTTTTAAATGTCAGTCTCTGCACTCTCCTTTAAGCTGTGAATGGATGATATTCCACACATTCCTCCAGGGGGTTGCCTAATCTTGTTGAAAAGTTTCAGACAACTTTAGCAGCCACCTTTGGGTCTTGGTGATACAGTGTGCTTAATATTCAGCAATACAGGGACTCCACCTGCTTTCTCCCAAAGCGTTACTCCTGACCTCAAGGACCACGCTGCTGTGCTGTTCAGTTTCCCACCCAATCACCTGTGGTTTGACTTCTTTCACTTCCACAATTTTACTATTTAACAACAGTCGTCTGTGTTTGTTCTACGGTCATTTTACAAAAATTAAATCCCCATGTAATTGCATTTCATTGAGAAAGTTTCTTTCTGATGTCTGTGCTTAAACCTCAGCTTCCACATGACCAGGTACCCCCCCCCCCCCTGTGTAAAATAAAAAGTAAATCCGCCAGAAGGGTATTCACTGGCATTACAGGATTTTCGAAGCCTCAGTGAGCAGTCTGCTATGAAATGTTTTTCTTTCTAAGTCTCTGATTGCGTGAGGACACAAAGCAGATATAGAAGGCCTGTGATTAGCTTCCAATGGTCCAATGGAATGAACATCTTTGGTAATGAAGTGCACTCTTTCTCTTTCTCTCTATCTGTCGTTATCTTTCTCGTTTGCTCACTGCAGGGTTATGTCACATTTCACTGATACTCAGACAGTATTATGCAAATGCTTCGACACACTGTCATGCCTATCTGCAGACAAAGAGTTGATATATTCTACACATTCGACAAACAAACCTGCTAATTCTGTAACCAACCAGCCGAGTGCTACTGCATCAGCATGCTACTGGAATAGGTGCTTTGACAAACAGGTGTGCTTTTTTATTAATAGAACAGTGAGCTAGTCCATTCACAAACAGGAGGTAGATTTTTACATTCGCATACGAGTGGGCTAGTCTGCTTTGAACATCAGCGACATTGCACTGAAGTGCCATAAGGCTTTTTAATTGAAATTTTTTTTCACTGGCAACAGATATCGCGATTAATAATCCAGCATTTCTTACTGCATGCTTTTGGATGTTGCTAGGATGTCTGGGAAGAGTCTTTTTTTGAATGTTAGCATTTTCTCAGCTATAGGGTTACATCAGTTCTTGCCACATATGGAATGAAATAATGATGTACTTTATCTGTGTACCATTGGTACCAAAAGACTGCACTCTATTACTGCCGCTGTCGCCCAAGCAAATGAGGTGCAGATGTTGCATCCAGACTGAACATAGATACAAAATGTATGGCAAAAACAGATCCATCCCCACCCACACTTTATACTGTAATTACAGCCACTGTACCCACAAAGTAACGCTGAAATGAAAAATACAGCTTTCAGTATTCTGTAGGGTTGTGACACATGGCATGGGGCAGACAAGGCATGGATCATGTTTAATATACATGGGTTCTTTTAGGGCTCTGATAGGTTTCTTATGTTGTGTATATAAAAAATATAAACCGCCGGTGATTCCACAGATGAGAAAGCTGGTAAGGGCTTTTCAAAGACAGACTTTGTTAAACATCTTGTTTCAGCAGATTGCTCCAATTCCTACTCCTAAGCTTCCCTGTGTTCACATACTCACCCATACCCAGCTCTGCACGTCAAGCCTGTTAACAGGCAGTGTTGTGATGAGGCTTCAGATCTTCACAACACAGCAGAGTTTCATTACCCTACAATGTGAAACCTCACTGCAAAGTGTGAAAGAATTTAGGAATTCAATGTTTTCTTTTTTTTTGGGGGGGGGGGGGTATTGTTAGTCTAAAGCCTCTTTTTATGTTTTAATCTTGTGCTTTACAGAACACCTATAAAGACAAGCTTTAATAAAAAAGATCGTCCTGTTTAAAAAGCACACACATTTGATAACCAACTACACAGATGGTTCTATCGGTTTTTATTTTAATTGTAACTTTTATTCGTTTTCAAGTTCCTCCTTCAAGATGAGGTGTGGTAGCCACAGAGTTAGGGACAGTATGAGTAGAGTATGCATGTGTTGTAACAAGCACTCGTGGATACCTGCAGGCAAGCTAGTTACTACAGTGTAGAATGAGCAAAAAAAAAAAAAAAAAAAAAGAAGAATAGATGAAGAGCTTTTGTGTTTTAATGCCTTTCCATTGGCTGGCAGAGGAAGTGAATGAAATCTCAGCGACCTGGATTGCTGCCAGCTGTCACTGTGCATCAGGAGCTCGAGTCACCGAGACCTCTGAAGGCATCCAGCAAGATCTGCAGCAAGAGATGAGTCACTCGCAGAGCCCTGCCGGTGTGTGGGTTGGCTGCCGACTGCCTAAACGAGGGCGCACTGTCAGCTGGCAGTGTGTCTGCTTCAGTGGCTCTGGAAAGGGATCATTGATACACCTTGGTTTTATTTTTTCTCAGCATTGTTCCACACTACAGTGTACAGTGTGCTGCTTTTGACAGGGTTTGTGCTGAACCGTCGAGGGAGATTGACTGATTTCTGGGTTAGTTTTGGAATAGCTTGCTTACCAACATTTATTTCTTACACTGTAATATACACTAATGCAAAAAAAGGGTTATTGGTTATTTTCTGGATAACACGGATAACTTGTTTTGTACCTTATTTATCCAAAATAGCATTAGGACCAGCTTTGCATGAGTATTCAATGAGAAAAGACTCGATGCACTGGATACAATAACAGGAAAAGGGAAAACGTATCTAAGTTTAAAAAACATGTATTTTTGTCCATCTTATCAGTCTGGCCACGTTAGGCTCTGGTAATAAACTTTATTTGATCATTGAACACCACTGGGCATTTTTTTTGTTGTTGCCCCAAATGATAAGGTGTAGTGTTATCATTATAGTCCACTAATAGCTGCCATAAAGCAGCAGCCACCCCTTATCACTCGTCTCTCTGTGGGGATATGTGCTCTGATTAGGACATTAGCCACGGTATGTCAGAACAACAGCTTAAAAGAGGGCTGGAGAAATGTTACTGCACAATCAGTGTATGTTATGTAAGATTGCCATGGTGACTCATGGATCGTGTCACAGAAAAAAAAAAACGACAGGCTTGTTTTTAGATCAATGCACTGAGATCTCTCGTCTCAGGGATGGCTGGGGGTACATTATGGGACCTGCTCTCTGTCAGCTTGTGCTGTACTGGTGTGTATTATTATACTGACCTTGTGAAGGTTATGTCCAGTATTACCTTACAGAGGAATCAGAGCAAGCCAGATTTAACACTTTTGTTTCTTTTTTAAAACATGGGTTTAAATCAGTTGGCTTTTTTAAAATTTATTTTTATAAAACTGCACACATTTTTCATTTTTTTAAGTAAGAAATAGTAATATAACTACAGCTCTGTTAAGGATGGTCAAATATCCCAAAACTACTTTCTTCACTAGACTTTTCTAAAATGGACTACTCAGGAGCCAGATGTTATGAAAACATGACATTAAATGAAAGCATTCTGTTTTTTGTGTGTTGTGTTGTTTTTGTAAATGACTCTTCCTACCTGTATAATACTGTTGAAGACTATTATTGTTCGGGACAAGAAACAAGACAACTCGTTCTTTTTTTCTCCTTACCGTTTACTCCAGAGCCTTGGCAGAATCTGGGTTAAACTAAGTGACAGTAACAGTGAAATGAAGTCATCTTCCTTTCAGCTGAGTTTGAACAGTGCGGATTCATGGGATTATCAAATTGTTTGAAATGAGCAGCTATGAGATAATAATGAAACGGCCAGACAGTTTCCCTGATTTGGCTTGTTGCCAGTCTGCAATGCACTGTGGTTCTGAAAGTAAATATGCTTTAATTGCTGTAATTATAGCCCTGATGTCCTTAGGAATGATAGAGGAGTAACCAGCCTTTATGCACACACAGTACAAGTCAGACATCCGTACAGCACACTTTTGTGCAAACTCAACATGTACTTTAAAAGCTACACCTCCCTGTTGTGAGTTAGGTTTAATTAAAACTTTAATACATCTTTCATCTGCCTTACACTTGGGTTAACCCAGGTCCCAGTGACCCACCTTGGGATGTGGGTTGACATGCTTTGACCTGGGTTGAGCGGGACAGTATGCTTGACGGCCGTTCGTGAGATGACACAATAACAAACAGCCACGCCTGCGGTGAAAGTTTCACTTCAGCAAGGCACGTTTCTGTCTATTTGGTTTAGTCAGATTTGTGTTGCTTGAGACACACCATGAGCCAGATTGCAGCAGGGATGAAGGAACATTTGTTCAAATAAACATTTGGGCGGACAGTTCAATCCAGAGATGCTTGGATAGAACCCTCAGTAACAAGCTGCTTCCAGGGCATTGATACGCGTATTGTGCACTTGCGTCTGTCACCCAGGTCAACCCTGTGTTATCAAAAGCAGTGTGAAATCACCCCTTATGAAATGAAAATATTTTTAAATATATTGAGAAATATAATGTAGCATATTACAAAATGTTTTATACAATATATGCCAATATATTTAAATATATTTTCGTTACCTAAGAGGAATACCCGGTCTGCATAACACCGGGTCTTGTCGGGGTAGGTTCTGACCCATGTAGAAAGGGGCTTAAGAGCAGAACAAGGAGCGTATATCGGGCTTATGTCTTCGTATGTGATTACGTCACCTACCAGCCCTGCTGCTGCCTTTCCCTGTGCACACTACAATATATATATATATATATATATATATATATATATATATATATATATATATATATATATATATAGAAATTAATATGTATTTTTTTACAATTCTGTCTGGCAAATCAGTGGACTTGTATTGGAATACAACACGCAAAAAAAAAAGGTTGTCATCTAAAAGAAGTGTTTACCAATTTGAGCAGTGCAATGTGTTGGCGCGGCATCTGCTTTGTTTTCTTGCAAAAAGGACTGTTTTATTTTCATCTAACAGAGGAGCTGCATTCCTCCTTGTCCTCATTGCATCCTTCTATGTGGTCATGTAATGCTTGATTTAGAACAAGCCTGCAATTGCCCACTTGGCTTTAAGAGTCACACTGTTTACAGGAAGTTCCAGCAGAGATTGGGGGGGGGTTGGAGAAACCACTAGGAAGTACCAGATTATTTACTGGAGATTAGAGGATGTGAGATCCTGTCACAACACTGAGGGTTTCATATAGCCTGCTATTTTAATCATATTGTTGCCAGTAGTGCGGAAGGCTTAACTCTGTATGCTGGATTTAGTCTGCATATATCCTGTTACACAGGTTGCAAGCCAAAGATCATCTAGAGTCATACAACAAAAAAACACTTCAGCTATTCTGCTTTAACCCTCGGGTGTCCAACTCCACCCATTTCCTTTCCACCACCGAAGGGCCTGGACTGGGTTAATCATTCAATTCGTTTCAGTGCCAGGGGTAAAACGATAAGCTAATGTCACGATACGATATGTATCACGATATGCAGGTCATGCTGCGTTATGCATCACATAACAAGGGACAGACCTGATGGGCTACTATCATGCACAATAAAATCAAATGATAATTTAATGATGAACTATTTTGTTAAAAGACAAATATTAAATGAGTTAGGGAGAGTATCTATTCATCATACCAATTAAGAAACCCACTTATTCTTCCAAGAATCACTTGGTGAACTGCAAGAAGCTATGCTATTCTTTTAGTCTTGCATCACAATATATTTGCCTCTATTGCAATACGATATATCACGTAATATCACAATTCATCAGTTACACCAGCAACGTGGTCCAAAGCAGCAGTTGATAACAGCCTAAGGTTTTGTGTGCGTAAGGAAATTAGATTAATTACATTTACCTAATGTTCAAAATGTGCCAAACCATTCAAATTATTAACACAAAACAAAGGTAACACACTGCCAATCAGCTTTTCTAAACAAGCTTTTGAACAGCCTACACAGATTGAGATGCCAGTTCAGAAATACACTGTTTACTCTATTGCTTTAAATAATTGTAATTACTTTGCATGCGTTGTATTTGTGTATCTTTTGAATGATGAAACTATACTGCAGTATAATGCGTTTTTTAGGTCAGTGGATAACATCACATGACACATACTGTTTTGTGTAACTTGGGCAAACAGCCTATAGCATAAAAATGCATGACAGAATAATAACAGGATAAAACCTGTATATCTGTGTTACACAGGCAACGCACAACGGCATCACTATGTATATCTTATTATTGACCAGGAGACAACATGAGGGAAGTCTTTGAGCTAATGAACCAGGTGCACAGATAGCTTTTAGTGGAAGTGTTTGTTTTACAATCAGTAGACAGCAGATATGCTTCACTATCAGTAAGACTGCTGGAACAAGTTTTCATCTAGCTAAGATTCTGCAAGATGTATGATTTGATGGAATGACTGGTATTCCCTTTTTTTATCTATGGATTCCTGCAATGAAGTGGTTTGAATGAAGTGAAATAGATAAACTCTTTGGATAATGCCTTCATTCAATATGTATTTAATGTATTGGTCTCAAACCCTGCCGATTTGACCCTGTGATTTTCAGCCTCTTCCAGGAAGGGTGACTCATATTTAAAACCATCCATCTACACTGTCTTGATTACAATGTTCTGTTCTCTTCTACTCACAGCCAACGCTCACAAGGAGCTTGTGGGCTGCATAGATCTAAATATGGACTGTTTTGTGCATTACCACAATTTGAATTTGCAGCAGAAGAACTAGATGCAAAAACTGTGGAAGGAACAAACTGTTTCATGAAGAAAATACCCAAACACTAAGGCAGAATCTGTTTGACAACCACATTAGGTTATATTTTAATGCTGTAAAATGAAGGCATGATGTGGGGTATCTAATTCCTGTTTGATGTGCAGATGTAATGATTCCCCCCCCATGTATTCCAGTTGACTCCCTGGAGTTCTTTTTTAATTATCTACACAGTGTTGGGTCTTAAAGCTCCCACTGTAAAACCCCTAAGCCTGTTGAGACCTGTGAGAGGGATAAGAACTCCACCGCTGTTTAGATCCTTAAACCCTCTTGTTTGGGAACACCAGTCGGAGCTGATGAGATTCAAATCTTGTTGATGTAGAAAACAAACCAATACAAGAACAATATTAAGATCTAAATGCGTTCCTCTTATCATTAACAGAGTGACGATATTTGTCCCGTTTGGAATAAGTGATGCAGGCATGCGCTATGTATAAACAAACAATCAAAAGAAATGGGTAATTCATGTTTGTTTTTTTTTATCATTAGTGAACCTCGCAATATAACACTAAGCTGTTAAATGCACTTAGCTTAGCTCTCGCTAGATGGCATCATCAAGCATCACTGCTCCCCCGGGTTGACTCAGAGCAAAGGAATTTTGTAAAGGGGCTTACAATGTTCCTAGCATACACTGCTAAATTCAATAGTTACAATATTTTAAAAAAAATATGCAAATCGAATCTTTTTGCATATTTTTGCCTCTAAAAGTTGTTTTTCCTTCTGAAGTTGTTTTCGTATATGATCAGGATAGTAGGCCCAGCACATACCTCTGGCTTGAACTAGATAATCAGGTGACATAAACACCTGGGAGACAACAGCAACAGCCATGACTTCGAGCACAGTAATGTTCAAACTATACTTAATTTTGTAACTAGATTTTTCATTGTTTTCGTTTCATATTTTTAATACACGTTTTAATTTGCTGTTGTGTGTGCATACCAATATCTCAACTAAAAGATTGATGTCCGCTGAGCTTGAGACTTGATCCCTTTAGACAAGGAGCAGAGGCAGTGGTGTAAAAGCCCACACTAAAGCTGAAGGCTTGTACAGATCTGACTCTCCAATGCAGAAACATAAATTCAATCAAAACAACTATTCTGAATATGAAGAGTTAATATTGTTTCACAGCAACAGAAAGGAGAGAGCTGGTTTGACACCAGTGTTTGATCATGCTTTTGTTCAGAGGCTGGAAACACATAATTATTCCAGTAACAGGCATTAGCCAAACCAACTGTACTTTCACTATTCATTTACCTGGGCCATTCACTGTTATTTCATTGTGCACATGGTTGCATTGTTTTTCATTTCAGGAAGATAGGGTGTAAAAACGTCTTCTGCAACCATACAGTATAGTATACAGTTAACAGAGCCTATTGTAAAAATAACATTTGTAGTAAAATTGACTGCAAAAGAATCCAGTGGGTTATTGACAGTAATATGCCTTATAGCTCTGTTTAACTGTTTGAGATGTGTCGTAATCAAAAGCTGGACAATGCAGTCTGGGAAACCGAGATGGGTTTCAGAGAAGCATTATCTTTCTTTCCTTTACTCTTCCGCAGCTATCTGCATAAACTTGACATGCCAGGGTCACATAACTCTGCAGCATTTCGTGTGCTCCTGCAGAAAAGCCAAGTGATAAAAACAGCTTTGTGCTTTCTAATTTTGCTGTGTTGAAAGCTACTCCCCAAATACACGCACACTCACACAGACACGCTGGTTAGTTTAACTAGCTATTCTGTATCTCAGTCATCAAGAACCAATAAAAATAAATAAATAAAAGAAAAATCCAGCATAAAAAAAAACAAAATCAAACCCCCAGGCTAGGGAGAAGCACGTTAGTTCTACCCTGAGCAAATGCTGAGAGGCTGACAGCTTTGATGGTTTTAGCGCATCAGTGAAAGCTGAAGTGTGCACAGGAAAGATTAGTGCTCCCTTTGATCATTCCCGTTGTAGCACATTCATTGAAATAGTGTTGCTGATTAGAGGAAAGGAAAGAGCTGTTTTCATTCAGCTGCATCCACCTCTGTTTATCATTCATCTAAAGAAAGTGAGTCTGCCGTGGGGAGAGGCTCCATAAACAGCATACATTTATTACTCCATTGATTGCTCCAGCATGAATGGAGCACCGAGGAAGGTCACATGACCAGAGTAAGCTCTGCAGCAGCAGAGGCAGTGGGAGCCGGGTGGCAGCAGCAGCATCACTTGGAGTGTAGCCCAATGTCATTATGTACCAATCAAGTTTCTGGATTTGTGACAAGAAGCCTACCCAGCTACAGATAAGATGGCTTAACAGGAACTAGATCTAACCGGTTTTTGCCTGGGAGGGATGCCATTGTCAGGGCAGTGGAGTGCAGTGTGACAGAAGAAAACAGATTTCTTACACATATTTGTCCTGGAAAAGATCTTTTTTTTGTTTTGTTTTGTTTTTATGTCATTCTTGAATAACACTGGACTTAAAGGTGCACCTTCCCTTTTGAGGAACTGATAACAAAAATAAAAACACAAGCTGGTGAATTATAGTATTTTATAGATTCTGTGTCCTGTTCTGCCAAATGCAGGATTTGCATGCCAAATCTCTCAATGTTTTTGCTGTCATGAAACACCCTGCGACATAGTGGTGTTTAACAGCACTGGGTGTAGTTCCATCACTGGTAAAGGTGCTCCTCCACCTTATCTAAAGCTGTGATTATATATTACAACCTCCCAGTCAGACTAACATACACATTTCCAAGAGCCAAGAGCGCATTATAAATATGTCTCAGGGAATGAAATATCACTTGGATTTCAGCTTGTATACAGAAAAGAATCTGTCCCAAGCTGCCCTCGCACCCACCACAGAGTACCACAATTCTTTTTTACAGTAGGAAGTAAAAGAAACATAGACAAACATTAGGTTTGTTAATGACCGACTGGATCAAGCTGTTTCCTGCAGTAGCTTTAACATATCTGCACCTAATGTAGTTCATATAAACCTGCCTGGTTTTGTGAGTTTTAAGTTAATTTCTCATTTAAAAAAAAAAAAATAAATAAATAAAACAATATATATAATAGTATGTTTCAGCATGTCAGTTAGTCTAGACTAGACTAGATAGTAGGTAGAATTAAAGTGTCGTTTTTAGAGTGAGCTTTTTGATAACTTTATTATCACCACTTTCCTTTGCAGCAAGGTGCACTTAATACATCAAAACTTAATTAGTTTAGCTGCTTTATTTCTGACAGGGAGTTGAAGACTATTATTTGGATAATATGGTGTTCTTTCTTTTTATTGGATGTTCGTAAGAGCCTGTCTGAGACTGATCTTGTCAGTGTATAATAATGTATTACAAAAGCTTATAAAAAGCCCTTATAAAAGCTAACATGGTATTTTTTTCAGTTTGCATCATGCATTTAACTTAGCTTTCCCTAGTTTGCCATGTTTATCAACATGCTACCATAGCTTTGTATTCTTTACAGTGCTTACCCAAGCCTTACCATGCTGTCACTATGACGTATTGTACCTTACTATGTTTTTACTACAGGAACTTTTATGTTACCCTTCGCTAACATGTTTCGCAAATGCATTTTTAGACCCTGTAAGAAACTTTTGTATTTCTTCAGAAACTTTTTATTTCTATTATGTGAACTTCTGACTACAGGGCTTAAGTAGTTTATATATGTACATAACTGGGGTTGAAGCAGTGATGGCCAAAGACACAATATTGATCAAAGATAATATGAAATATGTATAGAATAAAGGAATGCATAACCTCATATCCACACAATGATGAATTATTGGTTGAAGGTTCTGAGCCCTGTATATCAGAATAACGCTGGACTACTCAGATGAGCTTTATATATGCTGAATTGTATAAAGACTAAAGGCCCATTTTAAAAGTGGACCCTACTTTTAAGATTAATTTAAAATGAACAAGATAAACCTATACAAGAGAAATTAAAAACAAAAAAACAAAAACTGAATTGCCAGAATGTAACATGAGAAGAAAATGGGTTTGCTTGCTAATGTAACAGTATAACTGTCTTTCCTGCACTCTAATTGAGCCTATAACACAATATGCAGCTGCTAGTACAAAGCATGATATCAGCACATAAGAAAAAACATATCCTGTTCAGAGCCACCGTTCTCGTGAGATTAGATTCTTAGAATTGCACAGAGAAACGACTGTTTATTAGAGAAATCTGGGGCATCTGAAATACAAATCATGCAGCTATACATTTAACTAAAAGACAAAACATCCTGTTTTCAAGCGATATGTTCCATCTTGGTAAAGAGCTACAATACAAGAATAACAATCCTTTACAAGTTAAACATGCCAGATGACTGTCCCACAACCTAAATTATGTGCAGCAGTACTGTCAACTATAAATTTCCTTTTGTTATAAGGAGGCAAACCTGGTACTGTGATGTGGGGATAAACATCTGGACAATCTGTGGTCTTCTGTAGGTATGCAAGCCATGCAAGGCAAAATTCAAAGTAGGCATATGCAAGGGTGAGATTCAGGTGTGCTTACAATATTAAAAACAAAATGGCCAAAGTAGAATAATGTGCTTCAATAACCTTAATCTCATGTACAGGCCGGATATTCAGCCCTGCCTCTCCCTTGCATGACTCATGACTTTGTCTTAAGACAAGGAGTACCATGACTGCTAGTGATGAGAGAAAACACAAGTCAGTCTGAAATACTGAATTACATTACTGAGAAACAGATACTCGTACAACTGGTTTAGCGCCTCCTATAATATGTATTGTGAAACTTAAAATATAAACATGAATTGCTTTGTATTGGTTGGTGACTGATGTTCCTGATACTGCAAGGGTGTCGGGTGGTTGAAACAATTCAACATTTGTTCATATGCCTTAAGGAATTAAATAAAAAGCTTTTCAAGAGAAATTAAGTTCGTAAGTTATTTGTTCTGTGTGTGTGTGTTTGTAAAGAACTCTGGGCCCTAGATTTTTGCTCAGATGTCTGTAAATAGTTCTAAACTTTTTTTAAAGCAGTTGGGGAAATAAATCAAGAATAACAAACCTTGTTATCGTTATTTCTCAACCACATTTGGTAAAAAGGGCACCAAAATGGAAGAAGCTACCTAAATATTTTCTGGTTGTAATGCAGATGCCTTAACTGGATTTCTAGTAACAGATACCAGGTGTTTAAAAGCATCTCTCTGGAATCAGCCACACAGGACCACTGCTATCACATATCTACCTGCTTCTGCTATTATTGTTTTCAGACACCACAGACCTCACCTTTTTCAGCTTGGAAGAGGCCAACATGACTCACACAACTCTTGTTATAGCTCCTTAATCTGGGATCCAATATCCTCCACCCACTCAGACAATTATACAGTAAGTGTGAAAAATTAATCCAATGCAAACTTCCCCTTCCTACTCATCATACAAATAGCTAACTTCCGTTAATTCTCCTCAAAATCTGTCAAAGTCAGCATTATGAGCGGGAGAGAGACTGGCAGGTACAGCACAGTACAGTACAGCACAGCACAGTACAAATCCTCCATCTGCTGTCAGCAGCACTGGCATATCTAATTAAAGGAGTGTGGATTTGCACGGTTTCACATTGGTGAGTCACTGGAAATTTGTAGAAAAAGAAGCTTTGATTGATTTTGGTCCCACTCTGTACATATCCTGATGTTCTGTGGGAAGACGACTAGCAGTGTTTATGGGAACTGTTGGGGCTGAAAGGTCATGTATACCAAATGTGATCACAGCACAGTGAGTGGTAGCCATGCGTCGACAGGTGTTAAGTTGCTGGGGTGGGGAGATGTGACTTTAAGTTAGGCTTTTCCTGTAACGCCTCATACCAGAAACAATTGGTGTTGATGGTTTTATCAGCTTTGACACAATTCATGCACAGTGCAAAGTTCAACCACTGATTTTTACTGAATAGTTCTGTAGTCTTTGCTGCTTCTAGTAAGATAGAACCAAGGGCCAGAACCCTTTCTCATGAATGATATCCAATGCCTGACTGACTGGACTCGCGGCACTCAAATAAAGAGCATACTGGAAGATGAGCACAGCTTCTGTTAGAACGTGTTTTTAATATGCCTTGTTTTTGTTACCTTACCATAGAATTCGGTGAGTGTAGTGTCACCAGCCCAACCTTTTTTTGTTAAGGGTTAAGAAAAAAGAACCGAATGCTTGTTTCCCTTGCAGCTAGATTACTATATTAGGGTTTTTGCATTTTTCCTGTCGAGGTATTAAGTTATTAAACTATTCCCGGCTGTAGTCCAAAATATAGGATATTTGCATGGTTTTAATTATTTGAGTATTTGTTCTGTGGTTGCTTGGGACTTAATGGTGCGATTTTTCTCTAAGATAGTCATAGTTTTCAATGTCAGTTTTAATTTCCGGTTAAATACCGCCTATGCCTTCCTGCTGACTTATTCACCAACGTACATATGTAATTCTATATCTAACCGGCTGTATCTACTGAAAGAGTCAATGAGCCGAAAGTAAAACATCTGAGCTTTGGGAAGGCAGGTTTAAATTAAAGTCAACTCCAGCTGATGCGTGTAAACTGGAAACCCTGGACATCAGGATTTTACAAGTTCAAAAAGCATTTTGAAGTTAGGGTAGCATCTGCTCTCAAAACCTCAATTGTCAAGTACAGCCACACGTGAAGATATTTGATGAGGCAGGACACAGGGTGCATTTGCTTTTTCATTTCACTCTCTGTCAGGTGCGATTCATTTTTGTAACTCCTTTGCTGTTCAAGGTTGGAGAAGGAGGACCAGCTTCTGTTGAGCAGCAGCTTCCCTCAGTAAAAACGGCCCTTTACTCTAGATCCTGGGCTTGTCAAGAGGGAGGCTATTTTATAGCAACTACAGGGTAGATGGAATTTACTTTTGTGGATTTGTGAGTTTGGCTAAAAGGACCCAAATTAGAGACAACCTGCCCGTGTTGACCATGATTAATCAGCAATACAATGTAGATAGTACAGAAATGATTCTTTTTAATCAATATCCAAAACCTGGTAACACTTTGCATTAAGTGTCTAGCATGTGGTTAACACTGTAAATCCATCTCAGGGTCTGATAAGAATGATTTAAAAAAAAAAAAAACGGTTTACATTGTCGTAATACATGGCTTGTTATCTGTTATTCTGTACATGTAGCCAAACTGAAATGCCAGGGTCAGCCAGACCAGAACTAAACTGGCCTCAAATTCAGTGTATTTTACCATGCTTAATGCATTGCTTTAGAGTTAATGCAAGTTAACATAGCACTGGCTGTAAATGTACAATAGTACTTCATGTTGGATCAATGCACACAGTATCTATCTTTGTTAATGAGTGTCCTCATAAGCCTTTGAAAATTCTTGACATTCAAACTGTAAACTGTTCCATGACCACATTTTCTTTTTCCTGAATGAAATCTTCATGTATCCACTGTTTGCTACATTTGAAGCTAGAAACCAAATTAGATTTAGATGGTTTAAATGCAGAGGCGGGGATTAAGAATTACTGAACGCCTGTCATGTGGCTGCATGAAAACACAATCCATTCAGTACTGACTAATTGGATAACACGCCCAACACGATAATTATATATTTGTTTATAGGAACAAAAGAAAAGAACTGTGAGAAAGCAGAAAAGAATGACATGTTCTATAAAACTGAGCAGGCTGGGAAATGACCTGCTTTCGAAGTGTGAGAACCTTCCTCGCGACCGACAAAGCCATACGTTTTCTGATCTGACATTTTCGCAGTGTAGTCAAGACCAAACGTACCGAGAACAAGACCAAGACCGAGACCAATATATTTTTGTTGTGCCCAACCTTACAAACTAAATTAATTTTTGCTGGAAGAATAGCAGCAATGATAATAATAACTATTTATTTTTTGAAAGCTATTTTTCTTTTAATAAACAAAAAAAAATCAACAAATGTAACAACTGAAAAATGTGTTCAATTGACTTTTTCCTGTTCCAATCAATTCACCTAGGAATACACACCCTGAAAAGGTGTATGAAAACATTTACTGCAACAGCGGAAGCTGCACTTAGCTTCGGGAACTTCCCATTCTCAGCTTGAATAGAAGGATGTTTTTACTTTAAATGCCTAGAAAAATGAATATGGAATTATCTTTACAAATATGATCCTGTATTTACTGATCACTGTCATGTCAGTAAAACCAATTGGGGCATTAACATTAATGACCTTCACAATTAACATTTTAATAAAACAATTTGTTTTTTTTGGCTACAAACTTAAAATTATGTTCCAAACATGCGCACTCTCTCTCTCTCTCTCTCTCTCTCTCTCTCTCTCTCTCTCTCTCTCTCTCGTGTGATGGTAGCTCCTTTTTAATAGTACAACATTTTTACACGTTTTTTTTATACCTTGTGTATCTTTATCTTTGACTTATATAACATGACACACAGACCCTGGTTGTAATAATAACTGACGTTTATTCAAGAAACCACGAGCCTGTTCGCTAGATAAAACAGCTATACACATGTAAAAAAATGGCTTACCTTGAAAAAGAAGTTCCCCGCAATTCTGTCACCTTTGTGTTACAATGCTTGCATTTTGCCGTCCGTTTATTATTATGCTCATCAATTTCAAAATTGATGTAGGCAAACTGAATGGCGGCGCCTGCTGCGATGACAGTTCTGGTCATAGAGAAGAGAAACTTGCGAGGTCTGAATTTGTTATGGAAACTGTCAGTAGAAACTTATGCGTATGAAAGAAAAACGCACGACGGTTATATATAGTAGCTGTTTTATTCAAATACAAGCAGGAGAACGGTGTGCTATTTTCCAAAAATAATTACATATAATTCTATATTTGAATTTTTATTGAAGGCTGAGAGTACAATGTAGTTTAGTGCAGAAGTGGAGCAAGTTTTTTTTTAATTTTAATTTAATTATATTTAATTATAATTATATATGTGCCATTAACCTCTTCTGTGTCAAATCCAGGATAACCAAAATTAAATCAGCAAATCTTCTGATTATTATTATTATAAGCAATAAGCATGATATTGAATTAAGTATAAGTTGGCCGAATCTCCAGGGCTCCATATATAAATTGTGATGGAAGCATAAAGTGTGATTGGCACTGGAAATGTTAAAAATGGGAAGCGACCGATAATTTGCTCATCTTGTGGTTGGCAAATCCGGTGAACAGAACTATGCAATCCTGTCTGACCTGTACTGACAGATGCGCTCCATTAAAACTTCAGTGGATCAGTACTTCGTGACTATGTGGTGCAGACATCAGAAACCGCAGAAAGCATTAATAATGCAAACCGATGAGAAACAAGAATGTTGGGTGTCACACAGCTGCTTTGCATTTCTCGAGAGCTAACAAGACTGCACCAATTGAACTGACAGGAAAGTTATAAATAACATGAAAGACAAGCATAGGATTATCAAATTGGATGTACTGCGACGATAACATTTTTAAATTCTAATGTAACACTTTTTATATATTTATTATGCATGTAATAATGTGACATATTCATGAAAGGGTGTTTAACTTTAGATTTGGGTAAGCGTTACACATGGCTAATCAAGTGGCAATGGACAAGGTGCTCTGGTCCACATTATGTATGAGAAGTACAACATACCTTTTAATAGCATCTGCCGAATATGTATATAAAATAAGGCATACTGTAGGTGCAGAAAGATGGGCAAGGCTTTGAAACAACAGGCTAGCTCATAATTTAAACACTGAGCTTAAGATTTATATAAGTTCTTATATTTGGGTTAGGGTTAGGGATAGGGATAGGGATAGGGTTAGGGTTAATAACGGGTAGGGATTAGGGTGAGGCTTAGGGACAGGTAAGGGTTAGGGTTAGGGTTATGATTAGGGCATCGGCTCAAAGAGAACATGTCATGTGTTTGAAAGAATCCAGTTTTACAATGGCCCGTCTTTCTGCACCAGGTAAAGACCGTGGTCTGTCTTTCTGCACCAATTCCTAAAATGCACTAGCTATTGAGGACACAGAGGTTTTTATTACTTTCTGACCTGTAGCAGAAATATGCTTATCCTTCACTTTCCACATCTCATCAGAAGACCTTTGTGGTCTCCAAAAGCATTATTGCACACTCATAATCCTATTAAAATGTATCACCAAAAAAAAAAAAAAAAAAAAAAAAACCTTTGCTGTAAATGGTATTTTTAGCTAGATGTGGATAAACATGCTTCAGTGGTCACACTGCTCTTCCTCTCTCAGTGGGCAGTTTTGAAAATCTGATGTGTTTGTGCCTGCTTGCTAAGTAAACACTGCAGAGATTGCTGGCACTCTAGACCGCATGTTTATTTCTGAGGTGGTGCTGATAATTCTTGATTATTCAGTATGCTTGCATATATTTTCAGTTCTAAATAGCTTGTACTATCTTTCACTGCAGAAAAACCGTACAGCTGATTTATGTGTTTCTAATTAGATAAGCACACAATCAATCGACAGCTTTAGAAATGTATTTCTTGAGGACCTTAGAACCAGCAGCACTGAAACTGTTTTGAAATAAAGCATATGTTCACAAACTGGGGCAGACTGGACTTGATTTTTGTATTTCTGTCTTGTCGTGATCACCACACCCAGGCACCTGTAACACACCACTTCATTCCAGTGTGAGATTCAAAGTATTTTTAGGCGGTTGATTGAGAGATTTGACAGCCCTGGGTTTGCATGTATGAGCTGCGCTGCCAACCCAGTGGGCCCAGGAGGATGTGGTCAGTACCCTAACTGAGGTGGTGACTTTGTGAGACTCTCAGGCTCGTTTCACTGCACAAGGTGAGTCAGCTGTGAGATGCGTGTGCAGAAGGCAGTCGGGCAGCAAGCACTCATCTTAACCTTCCCCTTGCCCACCAGATTTGAGGCAAGCAGTTCACGCTTCATTAGAGTCCAAACATCTTGCAAGGGTAGAACACCACAGTGTTTCAGACGCAGGGGCTGTGATGCAGTACAGGAAGAAAAGATGTCCCCGTTATTGTTTTGATGTGGCTTCAAAATGTTCACACTTCAAAACCTCACACAGTCCCCCATTGTCAGACTGAACAGGAAAGAGGGAGCAGCTTTGTGGAGGCAGAGATGCAGTTTGGGGCTTGGAGATTAGGTTTCAGGCCACTGCATGGCACCCCCGGGGAGATTTGGGGTTTGATGCTGCAAAGTTGCCTCAAACTAGATCTCCTGAAGCCAGGTTTCAAATTTAAAAAATGATACACAAATTGATACTAAACAACCAAAATAATGCATTAGATAACTGATGGAATACAAATTAAACCATGAAAAGTACTTTTAATTAAGGTTTGGATCCAGGTAAAATTATACATTTTAGCAAAGCAGCCATTAAACCAACAGCTACAATGTTTGAAGTAGCTCCACAGATCAGGGGATTGAGGCAATGCTGCATTTGTTTTATTGAAGCCTCCTTGGACTGTCAGTTCTTTTATCATTCCATTCAGCTTCTTTATATTGGCGGTGCTTCTTGATTTTTTGAACACATGGTATACTACAATTAAACATATTGATTAATTCCATAAATACCATTTTAAGAAGTAATTGTGTTTGTCTAATTATATATGCTGCATTCGTCATGAATTCAGGCTTCATGCAGCTGCAAAGGTGTTGAAAATCTGTCTTATGTATTGACCTTTTGAGAGTAGAGACAAGTTTCTATAGTAACTAGGTTAAATCCAGGATATTGCTGTCCTTCCAGCAGAAGATACAATCATAAAGAGTGCTCATAAAAAAAAGAAAAGAAAAGAAAATTCAATTATTAATGGAAAAGTTCCATTAATAATTAACAGTTACTAGTTATTTGCATGTTGTATTCTAAACATCAAAAGGCAAATTACTTGGTTACTATTAGGCATTATAGATGTCTTTAAGAAGTGTTCTGTTATACATGGATCTGTTAAACATTTCTCTAATTTCTAACATGGAAAACAAATCGAGTGTGTCTTTTTCCATCACTCGTCATTACCGGTTTCTGTCGTCAGAATCAGTTAGGCGGGTTTGTAATCCGATTGCACATCTGACCCGTTTAAGCACTCTTTTTTTCCCCTTCAGATGCAGCTGTGGCTTACAACACATGTCCTGTTTGCTTCAGCACCGCTAGAGGATCTGTCATGGTCCAAACCTGTCCAGCCTGTGGAGAGAACTGACTTCTCGTGAATCTCAAGCAGATCTATTTAGAAGCAACCCAAGGTAACAATAGCTGCAATTCAGAATGAATTCCAGCTGGATAGCGCAGGAATAACACATAAACATCTTATGCACATCCTCAGAGTTCTGAAGTAATTATTTTTTAATACAGCCCTGTTATTTCATGTGGATTTAATTACCCATGTTCATTCCATGTTTCTTTGTAGCAAATTATGTTGATCACATGTATAAGGCACACATTCATGCATGAATTAACACTTCTCAACCCCTTTGTGGGCGAGCAAGAGGATATGAATGCATGCCTTATGCATGTTAATCAACACCATTTGTTACAAAGGAACATGGAGTGGATATGGGCAATTAAACCCACATTAATTAACAAGGCTGAATTCAGAATGAATTACTTCAGAACCGCTTGAACATGCTTGTGACAAGTCAGGGAGTGCTTGCCACAAGCAGGCCAGTCTTCACTTGTCTTTTTGTGTAAAAAGGAACAGCACTTCTAAAGCACAGGTTTTAAACAGGGCAGGCCTGTATTTTTATTTTAAACAAAACTAAATGAACAAAACCAAAGACTCCTTCCACAAGTGCTAACTGAACTTTTCAGTTCTAACTATACTGGACAGCTAAGCTGTTTACCAGTCACAAAAACCCATATACTTTCACAAGTGGATCAAAACACTATCTCTTCTCTTTGCTCCAACTCCCTGGTAGGCTTTCTCTATGGTGCTTTGGGTTCTCTTTGTATACGATGTGACACCAAATAACACCAATTATTCCATTTGCGAACAGCCACATTCTCACATGTTTTGCAGGGACAGAAATTAACCCTAAACCTTCCAACCACCACCAAAACACATAGAAACACCAACAGTATTTACAGGCAGGGCTCTAAAGATAGTGCTTTATATCTTAAGATATAAAGATGGTATTCATTATGAATTTGAGGGCATTATTTTAAAGTGTTACCGAACCCAAATAAATCCCACTGGTTATATATATATATATATATATATATATATATATATATATATATATATATATATATATATATATATAGCGTCAAAAATGGCAATGCTCTGCAATGTTTTTTTTCTTGTATAAAAAATCAAACCAAAGGTAGCAATCATTTCGAAAAGTAAATTATTGCATGTCAACACAAATCTGTTCCTATGATAATGAAGAATTTGTCAGTTTTGACAGAGAAGGCACAGGATGACTAGCTTGTAGCACAATGAAAAACTCAAACAGGTTAATTAAAGACAATGCTTTCATTGCTAAATATTCAGTGGCTAGGGCCTCAAGCTGCATGAACAAAACAGAGGTGTCCTTTTAAAGTTAACGCTCAAAAGGAGAGTAGGTGCAACAAGATCAAATCTCTCAGATTGGATTTCATTTTGTGACATGAAAGTGCCTATCAAGTTGGTATATTTGAAACATGCTTAAGTTTAATCAAGGCTGAGTTATTCCAGTTACCTCCCTTGTCATGTAATTGTCTTGTAATTACATTACTTCTTACTGTGAGTGACAAAGAGCCTGTCTGACCTACACCACCAGTGTGACAAAAAATCGGACACTTCACACTCCTACTGGAACTTCATTTTATTTTACAGAAATAATTGAGTAAGGTTTGTTATGGACAGACACAATTCTGTCGGGCATCTGTGAGGGCAGCCCAATCCTGACCTTAAGACCCCCTGACAATCAGTACTAAGTTAAAACTGGCAATTGTGCCAAATTGTGTGATGGGTTTGTGATCTGGACAAAAGTGCAATTGGGGTTAAGTTGAGACTGTCAAATTGATTTCACTGTGACCTGCACAGCAATTTGGATTGACTTTTGCCTTTATTGCATTATTGAATAATAATAATAATAATAATAATAATAATAATAATAATAATAATATAATATTATTATTATTATTATTATTATTATTATTATTATTATTATTATTATTATTAATAAGATCTCAAATTATTGATGGAATACTAAGAAAATATAATGACCTTATCGACTAGTTTTATTACTAATCTATATTGAAGGTGTCGTACAGGACCTAAGGTTATAAAGAAATTTCCTACAGAGGCTGTGAATCAGCTTCATCGGCCCTACTTTTCAATTCAAATTTTCATTTGTAGGCATGTGCAGCAACAAAGAATATGCATTTGAAAATTATATTTACATTCAGCAATGTAATGGAACAGCCATGAGAAACTGGCCAACATAATTAAGGTTTCATTTCTGTATAGCGAGGGAGATTCAATGCAGGGCTTGTGCAAATAATGACCCAAGCTGAACTGAAATGAAGCCTCAATTACAGTATAATCACTGGTTCAAACACAGGGCCGGAGTGAAAATGTACTGAACAATATGTCTTCTGTGCATTAGGAGACCATGCTCGCTATTGTTTATAATAAGACTGATCATAGCTCCATTCTCCTTCACTTTAATGCATCTCAGTACCAAACAGACTGCCTGATAATGTCTTTATCTGCGCATGTATCTTTTAACAATAATAAATATGAGAGACATACTGTAACAAACATGTCCAGGAGATGTTTGTTTTGGGATCAAGCATCAAGATCAAACCAATGTTCTCAAGAAGAAATGTTTTTCATGACTAGAACCATACAATATAACCATACAGATAATTATAACCCTCGTGGTTATCGGGTCACCATCATGCTGTGGTAGATGCCTTCCATTCCAAGCTAAAGTGATTTAGTAACATTGAAACTTTCAGTGTAAAAACATGTTTATTGAATTCATACCTCCAGACTGGTTTTATATTTGACTACATTTGTGTTTGATTTTATTATACCCCTTTTTGTAAGATTTGTTAAATTATTATTATTATTATTATTATTATTATTATTATTATTATTATTATTATTATTATTATTATTAGCATTTTTAAATGTTTAAAATCGAACAATTGCAAGTGATTCAAATGCAATATTGTGAATTGTTGCCGTGCAATATCACAAGCTAAAAATAAGATTATGCCAAATTTGTTATTGTGAATGTAAAGCTGCAAAATAATGAATTGAAGCAGAGGTGAGCCTGAAGGCAGAGCACTTTGGCACCCAGTGGACTGGTTTGAGACATGCTGGTTTTAGCATGTTTTTCAGCAGAAGATTTATACAGCTTGATGAGGAAGCCTGTAATTACCCAGGGGAACACCTTTGTCCTCGGGGTATATGGCTATAGTAAATATTTTGTATCAGTAAAACTGTCAAGTTGTTTCCTACCTGACAAACCAGCTGCTTAACCTTCAGTATGCTTCAGTGGACCAGCCTTATCCTCTTGACTTGAGGTTTCCTTTTCAGACTTCAGAGCTCGAGATATGAGGCGATATTTTACACAGCTTGGCAACACTGTAAAACCAGATAGACTTACAGCAATCAAACGTATACATTTTTCTTTAAAAAAAAAACAATTACCATTTAATTTAGCCCTAAACATTATCTGACTCCTTTCTGTGAGATGTCTTTCACATGGAAATCATTGCAAGTGGCTGTTTACTGTCACTAAGTGAGACAGTTGCAACAAAGCCTTTTTTTCAGAGTCTAACTCCAAAACTCTCTCATGACTCTTTAGACTAGAGACAGTGTTGGCAATGAGCTGCAGGATTTTGTTATGTTTTTGTGAGGCTTGTCCCCCCCAATGAGTTTCTGAACATGTGAGATCGATATGACTGTGTCTGGGATTGTGCTTTTACCCAGACTCAAGCAGCAGCTAAATTAGAACGTGTGACTTCTGTCAGCTTAAAGCAAATTATTTATAGGACCTGCTCACAGATTTTTCGGACAGATCATCCAAAACAGCAAGTGTGTTCAATTTACACTGCCGGGCAGAAATTGAGAATCTTTGCAGAACGCAGGCCAGTTTGATTCACACTGTATCAACAAAACTTTAAAACATAAAAAAACGGAGAAGCTATCTCAGGGCTTCCGAATAGGGTCACAAATAGCACTGATTGATTTTTGAAAAAAAAAAAAAAAAAAAAAAAAATATATATATATATATATATATATATATATATATATATATATATATATATATACAATTATAGTTACCAAGAGATTATTAAATTATCAATAATAACGTATCTCTAATAATCTCAATCCAACCTCCCCACCTTAGCATTTGATATGAGTTTAATGGTGTAAAAATGTAATACAATTATTCACAGCTAATACTAATAATAATGTACACCCAACTACGCATAATAAGGCTGTAATTCTATCAAGGGTTTCTGGTTATATATAAACAGTGAGAGGGCTAACTTGAGTGGTTTATCAATGTCACCAAAAATTTGGAGCTTGGGAAAACTATATGTATTATTACTAAGAATTGGAGTAGAAAAAGTGCTTAGCTTCGCATGGCTCAAGAGCCTCTGTGCTCTGAGGAGCATTAGTCTGCACTGTCTACAATCCCATGGAGGGCACGTGACTGAGGTCATTTATCCTACAAAACTCCTGCGACTGTTCCCGATGCTCTGGTGTTATATATCTAGGACTCCATAAAGACAAAGCACTGCCTTTCTTCTAAACATCGAGGATGTCCTGCAACTCTGTACCTTCACTTAACACAGCACAACATACAGTGAAAAAAGTTCCATGGTAAGATATTTACAATTTCAAGGATCACCATTCTAAGACTCGTTCCTGTTTGTTTTACAGAACAGATTGTATGCTGTCTCTTGGAGTTTGGAATGTTTTAGCTAGACACTAAACGCACTATACCAAGTCACAGAGGCATGTGTGGGATACATCCTGTAATCTGATCACCTTTCATAATAAAATGCATATGATAAGCATGACTCTAAATGATTAATTTCGTCCCACCAACAGGTGTTAATCAAGGATATAAAGAGAAGAACAAATATTGTCAGTTTGAATCACTTTTCTTTTTACAGGCTGAAAGCCATAAATAAACACAGCAGCAAACAGTGCCCTTGATTTTCCAGTGATATTTCAAGAAATACCAGTTTGTCTCCAGAAGCACGTGATCAGAACTGCTTGCTGACTGATTCGTCAGGAACATTTTTGTTTACCTTTTCTGCTACACAGCCCCCAGTCACAGATGATTCAGTTTACTCTAATTATAAGATTTAATTGCTTTATTTAGAAGAAACCAGTGAAGCTGTAGGGCTGGAGCCACACTCCTGTGGCAGAGAAGGATAGACACAGTGTTCCAGTGTACAGTGAAATTACCAGGGCCGTGTACTGCACAGTACATGATTTATGTTCTTCCTCCCTTCTCTCTAGACTTCTGTTTTGTGGGCGTTTGAAACCATTCAGAGCAGTAGGCGAAGTTTCATTGTTTTTTTGTTCATAGAGGAGCACAGTATGGTGTTATGAAACAAGAAAACAAGAAAAATAGTGTAGCATGCAGTGTTGGCGGTTTTGAGTGAATCCAGATTGTAAGTTTCAAATCACGGGAGAGAGAGCGAGAGAGAGGGAAAGGGCAGAGGAACATTCTTTTATAGAGATACCCAATTGGTGAATAGGAAATAAAGAATGGGTTATTCAAATATTATCACTACCCACACCGTTCCCGGCAAACATTGTAGAAGTGTTGTGAAGAGCAACAGCATTTCAGTTGCTTAAAATAGATAATATTGTTACAGGAAAATGGCTTTCTTTTTAAGCACTAGTATGTAAAAGGATTTAAAAGGAATTTAATTAAATATGCATTATAACCTTCTGCTCCTCAAACATGTGTTATTGACATGCATTAAATTAAATATATTATCAATTAATTGATTTATTGTAATTAAAAAAGAAATACAACAATAGATACAAGTATGACTAAAGTATGACTGTTTTATTACATTATTAATATTCTGGTCATTGCAGAGGTTACAAACTAGACTAGACAAGCTGGTCACATGTTTAACCACGCCTGCCATTCAGTAAAGGTGAAAATCTTTCTGGTTTAGTGAGTAAGAATCTACATTTAGTAGTATATTAACCCATAGTTAAAGTACGATACCACGATACCACAAGGATTTCAATAAAACAAAAGCCAGCTGCATGAAGGTCCACATGCACAGAGCTCTAGTACCATTAGAGAAGTTTTTTTATTAGTGGATTGCAGATCATGTGCAGCACTATTGGAGCACTGCAGTTTGGCCTTATAACTACTATACTGTATGATCAAATGTGTTATATAGTAAATCTTACCAAGTTCAGATTGCCATGAGACTAACAGAAACACTGCACAATCAGGAATATATTTATTTAGTATTCCAAAGTAACATATATCTTTATTGATTGTTGCTATCAACGCTAATGACACAGTCAATAAAAAAGTAATTTTCTCAAAACGCATTTATCATTTATGATCTGGGGACAGCTGCTCTGTAGCTAGCATTCTTATTGATCGTCTGTCTCGTTAACATTATCATCTAACAGTTTAAATCTTACCTGACGCCTGGCATTGTAACAGCCAATGCTAGAGGAAAGAGGATATTTAAATGATTGATGCCCTTCTTCCTCGAATTACATGGCAGCTACAGACAAAAATGAGCATTGGGATTGCTTTGGCATTAAAGAGTAACCAGCGGATTCCCCAAAAATCTCGCGTTCCACATCCCCACATGTTGCTACAACTGTTTAAATAATGTACCTGTATTTTTTTTTCTTTTCATTGTTAACATCCTGACAAATTTTTACTCTTAAAGTCTCTCCTCTAAATATGCCAGCAGGTAAAGAACATACCAGCAGCATTAACCCTACCAGGCCAAGATTATATTTAAGATAGACACCATTACAATGTGTAGGTGGCTTGGTTAGGTTTGTTGGCATCAGTTCACTTTTAATATATTCTCATGGAGCCAAAATGTCTGCATTCTGACTGGACCACAGTCTTACCATGAATCCTTTAGTTTCCATCTCTGTTATAATGAGATAGTAATTCAAATTCATAATACCACTGAGGAAATATTAACCCAAGTATAGTGGATGTGGAAAAAGTAGAACTTAAAAATATCCACTCTTTAATGGTGTGCTTGTTAATAAGAATGCTGATATTAGAGATTATGAGTGAATAATGGAAAACTGGATAATGGTATGTAATACTAACCCTGAGGTGAATGTTTTTAAAATCTCACTTTGTTAACACAAAGAGTAATGCAATGCATCTTCTGGGAATTTAGAAAGCCAGTTCGAAGAAGCTAATTGTTACAACAGCAAGGAGATGTGATCATGACTGTAACTAAACGAGACCAGCATGGGGTGAAAATCTCCACGCTATTTAAGCTGTCATCTCTTGTTAGTTTTCTATCATTTTTTTTTTTTTTCCCTTTCAATTTTGAATATGTGCACCAAAAAAAAAAAAAAAAAAGACCATCATTCCTGCATATATTACACCAACGTTGCTGGGATCGATCCTGTTTCCTTAATAACGCATGTGTTGTTGCTGTTGAACAGTCCTGGCAGTGTCTGCGTGCTCCTGTAACAATTGCTGTTCAACAGCAAGAAGCATGCTGAATAGAAATTGACAAGAGTATATTTTTCCAATTGCTGTGTTCTGTTCCACACTTTTATGAGTCTGGAAGCCAGGCAAGAAACAGAAGGGAATTGGAGTTAATTATTGTCAATTCTGTCTTACATTATTTTTAAAGGGGAAATAATATGTTGTAAGCTGGATGCCTTCCACTGGGATCATTATAGGCATGAAAGGACCTGTTGTCCTGACATAATAACATATGTGCCCATTCAAGTTAACCACGGAGTATATTGAGCTTCATTTATTTAAGAGCCATGTTATGTTGCTTTGTTTTGTTTTTTTTCTGAACTGCAGACCACTGGTATGGTTGCAGTTCAGGCTTTTCAACTCATGCCCCATTGTGTTCTGACAAGTGTAGTTCCTGCTATGAAAGGTACCTGAGACAGGTAAAATGTACCAGAATGCACTGTGATGTGAGTTGAAAAGCCTGAATTCTCCTGGGTCATAAAGAGTGACAAATACAAACAGAATTACGCTGTGGAAACCGTGGTTTTAGAACCTGAAATGTTAGCAAGGAGAATTACTTTTGCAAAAAAAAGGTGTTTAAAATACGAGAGAATATTTGTCTTGGGAGCTGTCAGGGAGAAACGCGCAAAATAAGGGAGGCTCCCAGGAAATAAGGGAGAGTTGACAGGTCTGCTGAACATCAGCCAAAGGGTTACCCAGGGTATCACCTGTCTGCTGCACCTACGGTACTGCACAAAGATAAGGCTGGGTGTATGTCAACAAATGACAATGCTGTTGAATGTGTGGGGCTGTGGTGTGGTGTTTGCCTGAGGAAAATGATTATGGATGATATTTATTGCATTTGCATAAAAAAATAGGAAGTGGTTCATTTGTTGTTGTTTTTTTCAGCTATGTGGACAAACAGTGAGTGCGACATTAATTTTTGCTTGCCGAAGGCTTATTAAAAAAACACTTCGCAAACATGCTCTTTGTCATTGATACATTAATATATTCTCAATGCAATATAGTGTATTCCACTGCCTTAAAATAGGTTGAAAGTATGGCAAAACATAGAATTATGGGAACAGCATAACACTTTAGCCATCATGTGTGGTGTACAATGCCCTACACTAGGGCACCAGTAGGAGTTTTTTTACCAGCTGTGGAGTTTATTTATTTATTTATTTTTCTCTGCATTTTCTCCTGCTGCCAATCAGTTGCTTCTACCTGAGGCTGTCTGGTCATTGTATGGATCTGTCTGTTTGCAATTAAAGAACCAGTATTCCCTTTATATTAATAAGTCAATACTCTGTTCATAGCATTGTCTGAGCAGAATCTTTAGAATCATTTATAGCTAGCTTTTCATGGGGTCATTGATTGATAATGATTATATATATATATATATATATATATATATATATATATATATATATATATATATATATATATATATATATATATATATATATAAGCTTGGAAACACTTTACATCAAGTGTCTTTAATTACTCTGTATTTGTAGTTGCTTAGTAAATACATGTGTACTTACACATAATTACTGTGTTATTATGCATAGTTAGTGTATTTAATGTTAATGTACTAATGTGTAAATCAATTTGCTCTATATATGTAAGTACACTAGTGTATGGTTTTTTTTACAAATTAAGTACATTGTAACTATGCATAATAACATTTTAATTCTGTGTAAGTGCACATGTATTTACTAGTATGTAAAGACACAGTAATTAGAGACATCTAACATAAAGTGTTACCAAAAGCTCACCATGCTTTTTCACTTGATCATACTATTTGAACCCTTTTTGTCTGTAAAGTTATTGAAATAAAGAGTGTAATGTGTGTCTTTGCACCAAGAATAGCCTCTATTACTGTATATTGTATTTTGATTTCTTTTGGCACTAAATGTAACAATGCTGTCCAAACACAGATGCTCACTGTGTCACTTAAAGCGCTTCATTGTTATTTTTCAGGGAACAGGAGGTACAGGAAAAGGAACACGATTGTCTATATAAGTCTTAACAGATGGCCAGAAAAGTTGTTTGTGTGGAAGTCCTGAAGTAAAAGTGACCTTCAGCAGTGTGCTCTTGAATCTAGCAGAAACTACAGGCTGGATGTTTTCTAGTCTAAAGAATATCTATAATGATGTGCTTGTGGGTAAATCCATAGGGCTGCAATGTGATCCTCTGTGCAGTACTGCTTCATGAATACAGCCCTGTGTTCGAGCCTGTGCTTATTAAGTCTGTTAATTAAACCAGTGGGCTGTTTTTTTTTTTATTTTGTATGTGCAGATAAAGTTAGATGTCCCTGCAGAAAAGCTAAACAGTAACTTCATTGTTACATATACATTTTCATACCCGTATATATATATAGGAATTAATAATAAAGCTTAAGAATTTAGACCCTGAAGAGAATTTTTTTTCTTCAGTTACATCAATGTCACACTGGACACTACTCTATCTTCTAATGTTGATGTCTTTCTTTTAAAGGGCTGTTTAACAAGACAAATTCAATTCCTTACTTCTTATTAACATAAACAATTCACATGTCCGCTTTTTCTTCTGTTACAGATCTTTTGGTTCTTGGTCTCAATTTTCTATTTCAGTTTTGCATATGCAGATCTTTCAAAGACGACTCTGTTGATGCTATGCTGTGGTTGCCTCCTGGGATCTATTACCTCATTGTGGTACAGTTCAGACCAGTGGTCTCTAGACGACGTGGCCCATAGCAAAGGTACCAGGATGCAGCAGTCTATCTATTGCATTTAAAATGTTTGAATGTCTTGAATTAATGTAACTAAAAACAACAACAACAACCACAACAAAATAATAACTGTAAATGGTCCTAGCTCAATAAAAAGATAACTACAATACTGTTAATAAGATTTTAATGGACAACAGATTTGCAAACATTGGTCAGCACTCCTTTAAGAGGTGAATGATAATTTAGTGAAATAAATTACTGTTATGTACAGTACGCTCCAGTGGAAAAGTACAAAAATGGTTAACAGGTCATTTGGTTGTGTGGGTTCCTGTGTGTAAAACTTGGTAGTGCATTTAAAAACACAGTTTACCAAATGGAAAAAAAATCCATTCAAGTCTAAACCATGGAGCACATTGCATGTGTAGGCACAGTACCTTCACACTGACCTGTTTCCATTGCATTGTATAATTAGATAGTAAACTGCTGATTGTTAACATTTAAGGGCATAAACCTGCTTAGTGTTTAAACTATGTCTGCCACAAGTTTTCCGTTCTGCTATCAGATATGACACAATTACCGTCATTCTCTCAATATAACACACAGCCTTTTTTACAGCAGAACTTCCCCAGACTACATATGTTATATACGTGCTATATGGTTTATACTTCACCAAACAAAAATTTCAATAAAATCTGTATCTTTAAATACCAGGCTGTGAGCTATACAAGAGGTACAGGTTATGCAAGGGGTGTAACAGAAATGAAAAGCACAGAGAGCAGGTTATGCATTGGGTCTGTATATTACAAAAACTATTACAATTATGTCAGTATAATATTTTTTCATTGTAATCTGAAATCAGCATTAAACTACTAATGGTAGTTTGAATATATATATATATATATATATATATATATATATATATATATATATATATATATATATATATATATATATATATTCTTTGCAAAGTTAATCACAATTTTGACCATGTGACTAAGGTGTCTAGTGTCTAGACAATGTGTAAAGTCGGTCTTTAGGATTTCAGGCTGTCTGTTTTAAATGCTGTTGTCCAAGAGTCCGGCTTTGAAAAAAAAGCGACAGACAAGCAATGCAGTGAGGGCGTAAAATCACAGAACAGGAAAGGTGTAAAGACAGGAGAAATGTATCCCTGCACAGCATTCCAATGCAACTGTAGGTGCCACAGTACAGTTATTAATAGCTTCCATAGAAAAGGCTTGTGGGTGAAACAGAGACTGTGTTTTTGACTGTGTAACACTGCTAAATCATTTAATAATATCTCTGTACCTTAGAGTATCAAATCATGCTAAAAATACCTGGATGGGGTCTGAATGTGTCCAGACTTGAGCAATTCTGCTGGTCAGAATGCCGGTAGAAATCATTAAACTGGGCAATCTTGATGAAAAGTATGGGATTCACTAAGGAAGATACACAGGCGGTAGATGATATCTGAATAGCCGTTGTTGCAGAGACCAGCTCGCTTTCTGTTTAACATATTGTACCTGTAATCTGCAGTCCCACTAATCGAGAATGCCTTTAGTATGCTCTCTTCCTTACCAGCTGTTCCACATCAAAATGACTTCTTGCATATTATCGTCACTGGAATACAATTCTGACTGAACAGACCTGACCTCAGCATGTAATCCTATTCCACCACTGGTGCTTAAAAAAACAGACAAAAAAAAAAAAACAGAAGAGATTGTTTTTCGAGAACTGTTGGTCTCAGGTTTTGCCTGTGTAGTGGAATTTGAGTCCCCTTGAGCGGACAGTATTCTGTTGTAACGCATCAGCGTGTGCATTAATAATGCCTCTGCTGTTCAGTGCAGGCCTTTATATTGCTGTAACACATCAGTTAATGGATCCTCTGAGCTATAATCGTAATAATATCTGCTGGTGTTCGCAAATGAGTAATGCACATTACCTGTACTGTCTAAAAATCACATCAATACATATTTTCACATTTTCTACTGAGAAGCCCCAGTATATAAAAATGTGTTCCCTCACAGTCCACAGCTTAATCTCCCAGAGCTGCACTGTGCTTCACTCAACAACCACCCTTATAGACACTTCTATGTGACCTCATAAGCCCAAATGTTATGATAGATCAATGTTTTTTTAAATAACTAATCATTTGTACGCATAGCATTTGAAACAATTGAATAGTATTATATACAGATTTCCAATAAAGCTTGCCCCTATTTGCTGCATGCTATTACAATATGCTACTGGTGTGCTCAAGCAAAAATGGAGCTCCAAAGCAAGATAAAAAGAATGAGCTTTTTTGGGCTGGCAAGCAATGGGTCAAGAGCATGCAGGCTACAATCGTGTAAAACCATTGTGAGGGCAACGGTAAAAGCCTAAATGTAACAAACATAAATTGCAACGGTCCTTTTGTTCTAATGATTTATTTGAGTCTAGTAATCCTTAGGCTACTTTCCTCATTTAATGTTACAGTATCAAATGGTCTTTCTTACAAACATAATGCTTACATTGAGTCCAGAATCTTGCAAATCCCTCTGGCATCCTTTTCACTATTCGAGCTCTTTGCTGACGTCTGTTTAGAAACCTAGTCATCCTAGCCCATGTCCACATCACCAGCCCAGAGTCATGTTTATTCAGATGTATTCAATGACTGGGTATTTCATTACAGCAGAGTCTCTTTCTGATTTTAATTCCTACAGTACACTGGCAGCTCACCCCCATCCCTATCAGGACCATGCTAAGTGACGACTCAGCACCTGATAGCAGGTCTCTAATTGGTTCAAGTGTTTCTGTGAAGCTGCAAGCCTGAGATAGCATCAGTGTGAAGGAATCCGAGCCCACTGAACCAGACACAGCCTAATGGACAAAGTGTACAGTACCATTCTGTTGCGTCACTGAATCTTTGTTCATTAATGCAGCTTGCTTTCCTCTAACAAGGATCCGTGCCATCTGTCCATCTCCGCACAGCGTTAACAGATCCTGTCAGCCATTCACTAATCAACAAAGCCTTACGTCATAAGATTGTGGGCCAGCAGTGTACTATCAGTGGGTGCCCAAGGCTTTGTTTTTGTACCTCATTACTAATGTAGCTTATGTAAGGTGACTTTTTTCCACTTTGTGGGTAGTTTAAAGGCATTTTTAAAGTGACAGTGGAACTCATTTTATGTTATCCTTTTGTTATCCATACATGTACATTTTTAACTAAAGTGTTTCACATTCTACGATAGGGTTTGTGGTGATTTAAGGGTGTCTTAAGAGATAACAGATTGAAGTCATAAGTACATTACTGGAACTTGCGGCTCTTCACTTTGATGTACCTCAACAAAACTAATGCTAGTGCCTTCATCAGTAACAATATTATGAAAGCACAAACTGATTCATCAACTTTTTATGATGTCAACAATGCAACAAAAAGTTAGTGAAATGTTCATATGTATAGAGAAGAGAGGGGATTATTGTGGTTTGAAGGGGCTAAGCTACTGAGTTCTGAGTTTTGAGGCACGTGCTGATTAGATAAAAGAACAATTACAAAAACCCAGACAGCTGTTGACATGAAGGAATTCTGCGACGTGAAAATCCAATCTGATCTACCAAGAACAACGCTGAAATGGTTTCCATGAAAAATCAAGAAGTAAAAAAAAAGTTAATAAATGGTCTGTAAAAGCCATTTCCCTTTCTTATCCAGTTTATCATGGTAGATTAATTCAGATGGGTCATGCAATGTTCTGATGTACATTGGTATGTGCAGGAAGAAAAAGTAAAATGCAATATTAAAACAGTTAGAAATATTGGGTTGATGTGATTATGATAAAGTATTGATGTGTACAAAACAGATAGGCTAAGTTGTACAAATAACAATGTCACTGAAAAAGCACTCACACACAAGTTTCTAAAAAGGTTTTACATGCTGTTTGTTATAATGGCCTGTTAGTTTTATATGTTTTATACTGTGGTGAAGTAGATGCTGCAATTTAACAAACCAGTATCCAAGCAGTAATGGTAACACAGATAAAATCCATTTATCATTAAAATCTATATATCATTATTATATATATATATATATATATATATATATATATATATATATATATATATATATATATATAATAAGTTAACAAACAAACTGCACTGCTTTCCCTTAAATTTGACGAACTGGGGTTCAAAATCTTACTTTATATTCCCCAGCTCACGCTTCAATCAACCCTGAACTTGTATTAAAAATAAAATATGCAACATATTGCTAAAGCACATGTCGATATTTATGAACACAGCATTATAAAGGTTCAGATTAAACCCAAGCTGGTTCCTGTACACCTGCCAGTCTCTGTGGCTTACAATAAAACAAACTATGTCACAGGAGGAATGTAATTTAATTTACAAATGATTAGATTCCTACAGAAAAGGTAACCAAGGGCCACCCAAGGTATGCTGCTAGTTTACATGTACAGAGCACGCGATCACCGCAATCTTGTGGAGAGGGAAGCAGAAAAGGCAGTGACACGTGAAACAAGAGTGCTTTGGCTTGAAGGTAAAATAATTCATCTCCCTGATCCAAGAATGACTTCATTCTCCTCTCCCTGAGACAGAGCACTGGGCTGGTGGAAGGCCAGGGGAGAGTTTCATGTTCCGCCAGACAGCTGTCAATTTGCACCTGCACAGTGGTATTCAGATAGGGTTGGTATCAAGGGAGAATTCTTTGTGGGGTTCCTCAGCAAGGGCTCTCCGAGTAGTGCGGAGCAGAACTGAGAAACAACCCTCCAGCCATCTCCTACACCAACTGGAAAAGGGAACAAATGCTTTTTGAATGATAAGAAGCCTCCAGGAGCCTTTGCCACTTCTCTTTTTGGTTCATCAACTCAGGCGAAAAATGTTTCTGAAATATAAGCAATATTTGGCACACCATGTGTCTTAAAATAGTGCTGGGGTTTTGTGGCTTTAAAATATTGTTTTATCGACCAAAAGTATTGCTAAAAAGAACTTGTTCCAGTTACAGGCAGTAAAAAAGATAATAATGCTAACATTCTTTCACAGGTTCACAACAGTAACAGTGCTACAAATTCGAAAGATAAAAAAGGGAATACGTGGTCTCCTAAACACAGTTGCTGGTTAAGTAACATATTCGATGAAAATGGTCCTGTTTGTAGTGCAACACCTTAAGTACCATATGAAACCTCTCGCTGATGCTCGCTACATCCCTGCCAATGGCATGATAACTAACCCAGCATAACTAGCTTGAATCAGTTGTGGTTTAAAACATACAACAATGGAACCCAAAGGCTACCCAGTAAATTGACAAACTTAGTTCTGGTCCAGACATTAACTCATACAATTTATATGTGTTATGGTTTTACTGCTAATAAAAGCATATCGTTTGGTCTGAACATATTCCATCTTAACCTGTGTGTCATTGCTTTTATTATCTGAGGTCAAAACGAGTAGACAGACATTTTGACAAAATTGCTTATGCAATTTCATGTAAATGTTGCCAGAATTCAATGGAAATCAAATTAAAAAAAAAATACCCATTGTAATCTTAACCGAAGAAAAGAAAACATACTCTTCTCATTGTACCTTTTGCCATCTTCAGTAATCCCCCATACCAAGGTGGAAGGGCTTTTGATTATGAACGGTTAGGTTGTTTAGCAGAAATGCGGTTGCCTGAGGCTTAGTTTGAGAAATTATTTTAGAGATCAGGTGGGTGGAATTTCCTCTTAACTGTCTAGGAACAGAGAACCACAGACTACACAGCTGAAAGGGATTCAGTGAGTTCTAATCACTCAGATGGAGAATGGTTAGAATGTAACTATTTTAAAACACAGTTTGGGTCAACCAGCTGCAATATGTTTCTTTTTAAATCACAATTGTTTATCCCCCTCAATGATTTTAAATACCGTACACTTTTGCTCATCCAAGGCCTGGTATTTAAAATGTACCTATAGTCATGCTATCTCAAGAAATGCATGCAGATAGCAGCTGTAGAAACAAAACTTCAGTATCCTAAGTATGTCTCTGTAAGTTTAACCAAAGTGTTATAACTGATCTTGATTAAATATAAGTATAATACATATAAAACAAAAGACTAAGCAAGGTAGCTTTTACATGGAGCTACGAGTACACCAGACAAATCACAAGCTTGAACAGGTCCATGAGCAACTACATAATTCTGATTAGTCTACTGCACTCCTAACATGACACCGCAGTCTAAATCCTGCTGTCAGTGGAAATAATCCAACACATTGCTTTGAAAGTACCTCAAAATGGATAATGATATACAAAGTCAAATAGTCAAATCTTGCATTATTGAAAACCTATAATTTGCTAGTCAAGGGTACAGTGCAGTTGATAATCTAGAAACATTATTGTCAAAACTTGCAGTCGCTTTAAGAAAATGCTACAAGCAAAAAAAAATGCTTAGTGCCTGTGTTTCAGCTGTGATTTGAGATATCATCTAGAGTTTCACATGACACGAAAAGGTGCTTCCTACTTTTACAAAGGTCAATGTATTTGGTGCAAACTTTCCCTGACTTAATGGCATTTATTCTTTAAAACAAAAACTCTCCATGAATTTATAATGCTTAATATCCTCTATATTGCTGTTGTTAAATGGTTAGGGAAATATCTCTTTCCAGCAGTTCCTTTAACAAAACATTGTAATACCCGTAATTGTTATTACAAATTGGGTAGGCTTTCTGGAAAAAAGTCTGTATTGCATATGAATGCTTTGGCCAAATTATACTGTAAGTGGTGTTACAAAATATTGTGTATGATTTGACAATAATTATTTTGACTTGAAGGCATTGCGTCAGGTATTGTCTCATGCTGAATAAATGTAACTTTGATTTCAAAACAGTCGAGAGACTTTTTAAAAGTGGAATTAGATATTAATCTTCTTTAACAAAGCTCACTTATCCTAGTTACAAGATATACTTTTCTAAACAACAATGCATTGAGACTTAAAAATGTAAGCTGTGAACAGGCACAACAAAAAACGGGCCCATATAAAACTTGCATGAATGAGAAATTAACATATTAAGATGTATCAGCCTTAAGGTCTAAATAGCAACAAGCAATTAGCAAGCCACAAATACTAGTTTATATGAAGACAGATTTATAGAGTCTTGTTTTTTACAACAGCAAAGCTGAGCTTTAAGTTAGGGTCATCATTCAATCTGTCACAGTTTAAATATTGAACTTGGTAAGTGCCTTGAATTTGCATCTGCTTTCAACTTTAATCATACACGTCTAACCTCATATAGTGGCACTTATTACAGAGCATGGGGGAGCCATGTAATTACATTGTTATAACTGTAATTACCTGCTCATATTGCTAAATACTGTGTAATTACATGGGAAATTGTCCTAGGACAACATATTGTTACCTAATGTAATTCCATATTAAAACCATGAAACAAACTATTCTCATGTAATAACACACTTATTCCACCTGTAGTTACAATTCAAGAGCAGGAACCCTTGGCAGTTACTTGATTAGTATCATGTTATTATACAGTTGTGTATGCCTTGTTATCTGTTATTGTATGGAATGTGTTCTTATAAAATAAAATACACTTTTACAGATTCCGTGGCAACAGCTGTTGTTAACAATTACAATGCCATTAAATGTATTCGTTTGAAAGCTGGTGTTCTAGAGATTAATATGACTATTATGTGCAACATTGTATAGTTATCTAACCCCATATACATTTAAAATGAATAGAATGTAGAGTGTTCAGGAGCTTAGAGTGCAGTATCAGATTAAGGGCCCTCTATATGTTTGTGTGCTGTTTTTCACAGAGCAGTTGCATCCGTGGCTAGATAAATATTTGTTATATTGTATATCTGAAGCAAAGATAAGCTAGCAGTCAGTGAATGGAAGCTTGCAACAAACACATTATGTTTAGCTGAATTCTGTCTGTCCGCAAGCTTCCCATCTGCTCATACTTGGAACATTGAAAACCTTCAGAAAAATTAACCAGTACAACCCTAAGCAAGCAGCTTCATGGACTTAAGCTTTCAGGCTTCTGCTGGAAATGGCACCATTAGGCACTACAGCTTTACGCTTAACTTGATAGCCTTCAGATGGGATACATTGTATTTATTTCTGCCATTCCCCTTATGGCACCACAGTTAATTGCACTAGCAGTGTACTTCTGCAGCCTTTGTCATAATGACCTTTCGAGTTTCTCAGCAGCTTCCAGTTTTAATTTACACCCAGTTGTGGTGGCTTCCACACTTACTTGCCACTCAGTGTGGGGAAGGAAATGAAGGTTATCTAACGGGCAATACAAAAAGAGAATACAGGATGAAAAAGAGTTTTAACAAACATAGCTTTTGGAAACACTGTTTTACTCAAACCTGAATTGGTCACCATCTTAACTCTTTCAATCCTACTCAGAAATGAATATTCGTACTGTAGGTGTGGAGTCTATGTTGAAAAGATGTACAGGGCTGGCATACAGCTGGTATAGACTGCTAATTTTGTACTGATGGTATTGAACATTTGTCCATACCAATAGAAAAGCTATGTCTACATGTTTCCACTAGTAGTTATCTATTTGCATGGATAAACAATTTTTTCTAATTATTTTATCCATATTTACATCAGTATTAACATAATCGCCATAGTAACCTCATCCATAAAAAGAATAAACAAAAAAATGATGTACCAGTCCTCAAAAACAAGAAAGAGATAAAAGTCCATGTTTATGTATTACTAGTAACTTGAATTAATATTGTGATGTCATTCATTTTTCAAGTATGTGCTTGATATTAATATTTAAATGTATACAGCTAGATTAATTTACACACCTTTTCAAATAAAGAATGTCAAACATTAATAATATAATATCTTAATAATCTTAGTTTAAACAACATCAGATATAATTTCTAAAACTCGTGAATCGGCTCAGATAAATCATTTTCCAGACTGGCCATAATCAAATGGGACATGCTCTCTGTATATAATGGCTTTATAATCTTGAAAGTTTTGCTGTGAAAGAGGTAGACTGCACAGTCCTGGGTCTCACATGCTATTTCTCAGAAGCTTCTCACCTTCCACCTCACTGCTGTGTTTCCCATGAATTCATGTGGAGCTGATAATTAATTTTGTGTTGATTGCACTTGCACACACCGCTACAGATTTCATAACTTGACAAGTTCAGCATCAAATCGGTTTGGCAATGGGAAACCTGTTCATTATACATACACTCTGCGGTTCCTTCAGCCTTATAAAAGTTTGTAATTGAGTAGTTTCCCATGCTTTCTATTATATAATTCCTGGCACTATACATTTTTGAAATGGCCTTTGTTTATCTGCGGAGCAACATGACGTCTATTCCCTGCTTGAAAGGAAGCATCCCTTAGCCACCAGGCTGCATTGTAACAGAGAGGGAGGAGGGCCAGCAGTTTGGAAAGCTTAGAAGAGACACCAGGAACACTCTTCTGTGTGTTTTTCAACATCATAAACGCTGGGAGTACGCTTCCCAGTGGGATTAGATAGAGATAAGAGGCCGGAAAGGAATAGCTTCCTCCTTATCTCCTGTGCTTATCTTCTCCTGAGACATAAAACCTGCTGTTCTGTAGAGTTCCTCTATTGGCTGTAATGCTTTCTAATTAAATCTACAGTAGTGCCTACCTTGTTCAATCTGTTGACGTTTCATCTCTCGCAGTGGAGCTGGAAAATTTTTTATAGTGGGGGTGCTGAAAGCTATTGAACAAAATTTTAACCCTTGTATATGATGGAAGCTATTCTTCTGATATTTTTTTTAAGCCAGGGGGTGCTGCCACACCCCCAGCACACCCACTTCACATTGCCCCTGATCTCTCTGTTTCGTTTCCTTTATCTGCTCATTATCAATTCTCTTCTGCCTTCTGTGGAAACTAAAATGTCAATGGGCTGCTGTAAACAGCTGGACAGCACCCCATGATCCCGATCATTACTGTCCCCTTTCTAGGCTCAATAGTCCCACCAAGGTTAAATCAAAGTTAACAAATACAGAGAGCTGTGATCACGGTCAGGGCTGCAGCCAATAAAATGTGTGCAATACTGTATCTATAGATAGAGCGAGTTATGATTTAATGTGAAATACTCTAATGATTTAGCATTATTGTTTCCCTGAAAACAGTACACTGCACCCAAAGGGCAAAGGGACCTTTAAAGGAGGAATATTTCCTCCACCCCCTGTTCATAATTAGGACATGGTTATTAAAGAACTGTGCTGCAATTCAAGTTTAAATAGGTTGGAGCCTTGGCACAAGAACTCGCAGAATGTTCATTCCAGGTGACCTTGCAGTAGTTTAAGGCATTCTGGAATGATGTTGGCTGTGGAAATAAAAAGACCCATGTTCTGGCCCAATGAACCTTATTCTAAAGAAACAGTTGACATTCAATTCAATAAAACCTTTTTTTAATTAAAAGTAGTAGACTGTGTGGGCTGTTTTAAAAAAATAAACTAAACCTTTACAGTACCTAAAACAGAACTGTGCTATGCATTTAAATGGTCCTTCTTTTATCACAATACATTGTGTAACATAATCATGTGGAGATGGTTGATGTAGATAACTGCAAAATGTAACAAAGATAATGGCAAACGCCTTTACATTGGTTTCTTCAAAAACAAAGAAATAGTTTATTTTTGTTGGTTGTCAAAATAAGGTACATTTTACAGCTGGGGCTAGGATTACCCATCTCTCACCCAGTCTTTTGTATGAGCTTGTCTGAACTTGGAACCATCACCTCCTTGTCTGAGAAATGTATACCACCACACCCACAGAACTCACCCTGTGTGGAACAGTTGGCATGGCAACGCTGTGGTAGGACTGTCAGCAGGAAATGGAAATGCAGAAGAAAATTCAATTACTATTATATTACTGTCCACACACTAACTCCAACACTGTGCCAATACTAATAATGCAGCCAATACAAAGATATAAAAATGTTGTAAAATGTACAGGATAGTTTTAAACCAGTTCACAAAGTAAACAAAGTAAGCCCTGCAGAACAATGAAAATTGTTAGGTATTGTTACAAAGCTAAGAGCTGGCACAAACTGGAACCATTCGCTCCTCAAGTGAGCAGCTTAACCATGGTACAAAAGAGTCATAATATTTCTTTCTGCTTTATCTTAATGGATATGGGGCTGTATAGTTACTGTACCTTGACCCAAGGTTTGAGTTAGAAAGGTGGTGACAGACTTTTTCTGTTCCAACCCTGTACCTTACAACAATGTCAGGGGCAGGCAAACATGCAACCAGTACAGGCTACTGGTAACTGCAGATTCATTCATCAACTCATAGAGGCACAGTGTAACTGGTAATTGTGAGAACTTAATGGTGTATGACAACCAATGAATAATTCCTGGGCTGTGTTCCTGGATGTTTAATAGCTTCCCAGTGAATGGTGGTATGACAGCGCCACCTAGGACACAAGGCACTATATGTACTAGCACTGTGGTCTGCTGTTGCTACAGTACCTGCCAAATGTAATTGCATCACCTTTTAAATATAGGAAAAATAACAACATCCAACTAGGGTTACCTGCCAAAGATGAGGTCAGCTAATTATATACTTTAATAGGAAGATAAACTGAACTGTGGATAATCACTTTTAGGTCCTAGTAATTGTATGGGGGAGGGGGGGGGGTTGTCTGTTTGAACCTGTCCTACAATGAGATTGATTGTTAAATCAAGGACCCTTGACATTAAGTAAAAGGTAAGTACCCAGAGTTTTCACTTCCTTATTTCCCATTTTCATTCACATTGTTTTAAACTAGGGACCATGGTGAGTCACTATTAGTCATCTGACAAACATTTATTTAACTTGCTCTGACTCATTTATTTGCTTTCAATAACATTCTCCTCATTAGCACTGTCAATTTCATTTTGTTATTTTGAATGCCTTCTCTCAAATCCTCAAGAACCTCTTCATACCTGGCCGAAACAAGAAACTGCAGGCATATGGCATAATCCTTTAATCTGTTGACAGCAGTCATTCCACAGTGCCAGGTATGACATTGAGCATATAGATGAGAGGGAGATCTGATAGCTGTACAATTTTCCCATGTACGATAAATACATTTAGAGAACTGGATATATACAACATTGTATTGTTTTTCTTGCTGAGTTCCTTGAACTTGCTGGCCAACCCAGAGGCCTTTGTTTTTGTTTTCATTGTATTTTATTCTAGGGCTAGCCCTATAGTAAAGATCCAATAGGTTCAAACTTCCAGACCATAAAGTCCAGGTTTAGACCCAGTAATTCCAAATATGTCATGTTCAAATGGTAATTTAACCTAAGTATTTTCAGATGTCAGACTACAGTTACACATCCCATGTTTGTTTTAATTTCACTTGCTTTGAACCCAATTAAAAACAACTGCCAGTAATTCAATTGTTTCACTCTTAGTATTGTAGAAAATAGACTACTTAAGTAGAGTTGCTGTGTATTTTTCCAGCTGTAGTTAAGTTTTCTGTAACTCATCTGAGTGAATGATAGTACTGCTAGTATTCTGATGGTACATCCCATATTCTTAGTCAGTAGTATAATGAGATACTCTATTGTGTATTTTTAGCCCTAAAAACACTGTAAGCTATGTATGAATGCACATCCACCTACAGGTTCCATTCCCTAGTACCCTAAAAACATCAGCATCGGCTGTGGACTGAATGAGATGCTTTAAACCAGCCCATGGTTCAGATTGGCTTAGCCTTGGAGAGGTTATGTGACACCATATGCTCCAATCCTGAATGGACATACTGTGCAACACCAGAGTAAGAGGACAGTACAGCCATGGTAAGGAAGGATACTTTTAAAGTGCACATAGGTACAAATCCCATTTTAATATTAATTTTACATATTTAAATACCTCTACCCACCTTTCCTGTTGATTTGCATCATGTAGATAGAAACAGACAAAAAAAGATATGTCATGGTTAGTTTTAGTTTCACTACCCAAGGCCATTAATTGGCTTCAATGGTCTTTTACGTCGTTGTTTATTTGATTTTTTGTACTATAAGGTACCAGTATAGTATGTCAATGATATCTACATTCTTGAAAACAGGTTCTGCCGACATTCTAAGATCCTGCTGTTTAAACTTTATCAGAAAGAAAAGCTATTGTTACACTGCATGCATTATGTATTCCTCTAACAGAAATATTGGGTAGAAACAAACACAGTTCCTTGGAGGTGACCCAACACAACCTTATTGATCTGATCAGGTCTGCTATCAAGGGGGCAGTGACAACCTAAAAAGACGGAAGATTTCGCTTGAGCAAAGAAGTGCCTCTGCGTAAGAGCTGGAGTGGAAAAAGTGACGCCACAGCTGAAGACATTGTACCTGATCTGTTAAAAACAAAAGGTCTTCTGTGACCTGCTGGGACACAGACAATAAACCCAGACAGAAAGAGGAACTCGGGAGAGATTTTTATCACTGTTTAGTGTTTAAATAAACCCTCTTCAACAAAATACTTTTTTGCCCCATTATCACTCAGATTATGCGGAACAAAGCAATGGCATACAATATGGTAATGTATTTCAAACACATTTAATTTAGTTTCTGATACATATTTCCTTTGAATTTTGTATTTAGCAACATTTTATTTATATTATAGATAATGGCATATATATATATATTATATATATAGATATATAATATATATATATTATATATATATATATATTATTTATCCAGTATATAAAAATGCAGTATCTCAGCTTCAAAGTTGTGATATAGTGCTGTTTAGTCCTCAATTGACCGTGTGCTCAAATATAATTACATCACTGCAGGGAAGCAATTGATCAGGAAATATGCTTCCTGTTTTCTCATTGAATAAATCAGAGAGCTAAAGACATTCATTTAATAGAGGTTAATAACCCAGTAAAGACCACCTCACATGAATGGTAGAAGCCTAGTCACAGAGGTTCAGTATGCAAGCAATGTATTTCCATGGCAACTTGACAGCTAGATTGATTGAACTGGTCTATGAAGTGCAATAATTTTATCATTCATATAGTTTGTTCTTGAATGCTGAGGTAAAAAGGACTGTTGATCTTGTACTGTGTGATCTGTTGTATCTTCATTGGTGTAAGCAAAGCTTCTGGGTTTTAAATCTATTCTGAAAGACAGCACCTCTTTAGGCAATAAGACTTTACTGGCAACTGTTGAAGCAACAAACTGTTAGTTGCAATTTCAAACAATTTTTTCCCAAGTTGCGCTAATCACAATTTTGCGCACTGAGAAAATAGTTACTTCAGCAGGTACTAGAAAAAATGACCTGAAGGTTGTACCTAATTACATCTCTTTAAAGAGTAGACAACCTGCTCCTCAGAAAGTTAATGTTATATTAACCTGCGTCATTTTGCTCTAATGTGAAACATGCAACCCAGTTTTTTTTTTCTTTTCTATTCCTATGCTTTGAATTATGCATTCCAGTCTTCACACTGAATTAATATATTTTTTATTTATTTTATTTTTTAACACGACTATGTAACAGTTTTTGGGGTGACAGCTGATCCGGGGAGTTGATAGTAAAGCCATGTATTTGCCTGTGTCCATACCTGTATTACACTGAGGGAAAGGTAGTTCATTCGCCAGTTTTATTCAGCCCAGAAAATAAAACTGCTTGCTGACTCCACCAAATTGAATTTTGGTTTCGTGACAGACAGACAACAGTGAGTTATTCACTTTCCTCTTCTAATCAAAAATCAGATTGTATCTCCCGGTCGCTGGAAGTTAAAGGCAGGATATCACCGACCGCTGCCATATAGAAAAAAGATGTTTCCAGTTCAAAACAAAAGGCTTTGGAGAAGCTCGAAAAAAAAGAGCTGCCAACAGTTGGGACTGCCGGGTGATTAAAGGAGGTCTGACGTGTGAATAAATTCTTATAGGAAAAATAGGACAAACATAGATTAATATATATTATATATATATATATATATATATATATATATATATATATATATATATATATATATATATATATATATATATATATATTACCCCCTAAAGTGCCAGTAATCAGACAACGTCTCATGCAATGTGCATGTTACCACAAGGTAATGCAGAGTGCATGTTACATACAAGGTGCACTGTAATGTACAGCTATGGCCAAAAGTTTAGCATCACTCTATAGAATGAACTCATTTTGCTTCATAAAGTCGAATGAAACCTGCTGAATAATGTTCACGTTAACATATTAAATTGCATACAGCTTTGTAGTTTTCCATATACTTAATAAAAAAAATATATATATACAAAAAATTGAAAAAATGTGACATTTCAAAATCTAACATGAAATACTGAACTGCTGTTGAAGCTCCTGGTAGACTTTTGCGATATCATTTTGTAGTTTCTTTGATTACATGATGTTAAATAAAAGAGCTGAATTATGTTCATATAGTTTTTTTTTTTTTTTTGGTTTAATTACGTCTCAATTCTAAAATTCTAGGTGGTGCAAAACTTTTGGCCATAGCTGAATATACTGTACTTAAGGGGCAGGTAGTGATTATCTCTGGGTTGCTTCCACACAGATTAACTACCTGAGGGATGAGATCACCAGGTCAGGATGTTTCAATGGCCTTCACCATAATGGGATTCAACTGTTAGTTCAATGGCAGGGATTTAATCCCTTTGATAAATCGACAGAAGGAAGTCGAGTTGTAATAACAATTGGATTAACTAAACAATAACAAGCACAGCCAGCTGTGAGGTACCAGTGTACCTATTACAATATAAAGAGCCACAATATACTGTAATATGTCTATTTATGTTTAGTAAAGAGGCTGAAACATGATGAATTGATGGTCTCAAAATGATGGGCAATTTCAGTTTCAGAAAGTATGTTTCATGTGAAGCGTTCCCTTTTATGAGCAACTCAAACGAATTTGGTAAAGCACTGTGGGTAGATTCTCTTTTACCTGGAAAGACCCAGTCTGGGGCCTGGGAGTTATCTGTCCACGGGTTATTTTGAGGAGTATTCCTTTCTGAGTGAACATTTTCAAACTGTTCTACCAGATCTGTGTTGAAATACACTTCTATTTACTGCTCTGTCCATGCACTCCCACACCCTCTGGTGACTAGCTTGTGCTCTATCTGATTTGCAGTATCACGCTTCATAGGATTCACAGAATTTGCGTTCTACTTGTGTTAAAAGTTAAGTGGATGTGTGACGGGGTGGTGTCGGCAAGGAGACCAGAAACGCTACAGTTTAAGCGCTGACGAGCATTTATTTACATTCACAACGCACAATACAAAAACTGGCACCGTTCCCTCACCGTCGCTGACCTCTCTAACACCCTTGATCACCCTTTAAATACACCTGCGGCTGGAGCCTAATTAATCACACCCCCACATGTTTCTGCAAGGAGGATTTTAACCCTCTCCCTGCCACCGACAGGGCTTTCACACTGCCACAGGGTGACATTTTTTGTTCTTATTGAAATACGAATGAATACAAGTTGTCCATTGCAAACATTGTAAATAACTTTAGTCCTTAAAAAGAGACTATCATTTTGGAATGGTTTTCACTCAATTCTGAACTCCAGCAGAGAACGCTTCAGGATGTGTCTTACTCTTCTATGCAATCCAAAAGGCACTCTGAACTTACATTAACCTGCACTATTGAGGAAGCAGCTGGAAAGAAACAATATCGCATATATCAAAGTCAAAGATTTTCACAGCTTTTAGACCAATGCTAATCTACTGCTTGAATGTTTTTTGGCTTGTTGAACACAGTAAAAAAATAAAAATAAAGTAGGACGCTTCTAGTGATGGTCAGGTACTCATATACATAACCTAAATTTGAATTGAGGGTTGTTGCAGGTGGGTAGTTATCACCAACATGCTAATTTAAGCAAACTATACTGGTACTGTTTTCTTCTTGAATACCTTGCTATTGTATTGAGTTGGCTGCTGACGTAATTGGTTCTACATGGTCTTTCTATGTCTTGACCCAATTTTTTTTTTTATTTCAATGATTAAAATCAATAGGAAGCCAAACACCTGTTCTCTCTTTCAATGCAAATAGCAGTAATGTTCTATTCCTTTATTAGAGTTGCAATGAGAAAATTATTTTTATTTGTCTCTAGGCAAGGATACACATGTGAAACCCAGCTGGGAAAACGCTTTGTGTTCATCATCAACTAGTATATGCTACCAGTGTTTTGAACTGTTTGTAAAGAAATGATGCTGGACTTATCATTAAGCGTTTACTTGCAGATGTTTAAAATCAGATTAAATAACACCAGCTAGTGGGCATTTATTTACTCTGGTTGTTGTGGACACCACTTTCTAAGCTAGATTAAAATCATAAATATCAATTGTAAACATGAAGCATATTAGACTCCCTCATTACCAGAACATTCGTCAGTCAAATGGCTCATTCGATAAAGCACACGTCCAATGATCAGCTAGAAGGCTTTATATATTACCTCAATCCATTTGTCCCCGCAGTACGTCAGAGCTTGCCTCCTCCCCAGTTTCTACATGTTGTTTTGGCCTCGTCTATGGGGGAGGGCAGCTATCCTGCCCCCTGCACATGGCTTCCTTACAGTCAGCCTCTCCACTATCAGCAAACTAAATTATGGGCAGAGTCACCTCTATCACATGATTTTTCCTGACTAAACCTAAATACAAGGCTGCGAAAGAGAGCCTGCTGGAAAACCGTAGAAGACGGGCCAAAGGACATTGCAGAGCCCTGGTAATGAGGAGATCATGAAGAACAGACCGACCATCTGGAGGAAGCACAGCAATTATTCAATTCATTCAGCTGAATAGGTCTCACTTTCATAGAAACACCTCAGGCTTTTCAATTAATACATGCTTTAGTGTAACTAATATGTCAGATACAGGACAAAGGAGGATTCCAGGTTGGCAAAAATCAACAAGCTTTGGTAGAGCTCAGGTTTCCAATATGAATGCAGAAAATGAAAGATACACCCGGTTCACCTGGAGTATAAAGATGCCTTTGGCAGGCTTTAATTAATCTCCATTGGGGATTCAGACCTCATAGTGATAGGTCTCACTTATATAATAATCCTAAGACCCACATATCCAATTGCAAAGAGCTAATGAGGGCACTTTCTTTAAACTGCTCATGTGCTTGGTGGCGGATATGAATGTTATCAACATGCCATGTTCATTTAAATAGATTTAAAAATATAAAACTAATTCAACCAATATGGTATTGCAGCCAAAGAAAACTTGTTGCTAAAAGCTGACAATCATTACAGTATCTGATGCATACACGCCAAAAGAACATGGTTATTAATAGTAGACTATAGTAATAACAGCATTGCCCGTTCGAATAATTCAACACACGCGGAAGTTGGGCCTCGGTGTTGCTTGAAGTCTCTAGAGACCACTACTGGAGTCTGTGTTCAGGACATAATTAAAGGTGCTGTAATTAGACAGTGTAATGCAGCTTAATACTTTGGGTGATACGTTGTGCCGAGAACCAGGTGTTCCTGGTATAAGTTATATATTCAAATTAAAATGTGACCTAGGCCATGATTGTGTTAATTTATTTTCCTTCGAGAATTTGACTAACTGTTGGTGTAGATTCTTCGAACTGAGACTCTAACAGCCTTGTGGTGTCTGTCAGCTAATGAGACACCGCTGTCTACACAACTGCTGGGTCCATTGCCACAGGCATAACTGTACATCCTGGGACACTAGACAGATCATTGCTGATAAAATATGAACTTAATGAACAACATACATGGGAGAGGCACAGTAGGATCCAGATCCTCTGGTTTTGAAGTTTAAGTAGTTCTTTGTACTTTAAATTGTAATCTGTAAAATACAGCATAAGGTTTTACAGTTCAAAAGGGATTATCTAGGTCTCAATAATAATGCCCTAACTCAGGTGATAGTCATTAAAGAGATCACATTACTGTATCTTTTTTAATGGTCCAAGATGAATACACTAGTTAACTCTGATATTGTAGATTCTTACCAAATTCCTTTTAAAGTGTAATAATGGGAATAATGAAACAGACTTCCACCCCTTGTGATTCAATATAAAACCACATGGTAATCTGACAAGCCATGTGCTGTATGCATCATCATGTGAACAATCCTGGATGAGTATAGATAGATATATATATATACTTCTAAGCTGTGTTCTTTCACAACTATTAGTCATATACTTTCTGTGCAGGTGATCAGAGTCCATTAAGATTGAAAATCAAATAGCAAACTTTATTTGCTGGATTTACATGCTGAATCATTTTTAAAGATGTCGAAAAGCATACTTTTAGTTCTGACAGAAAAAAAAAAAACCCACTATAGTTCTGAACTGCCTAAGAGATTCTGAAATTGGTTAAAGGTGTGTTTTGATCTTTTTTTTTTTTTTTTTTTTTAGCTTTTAAAAAAGTTGTTCGCCAAGTGCAAATAAACGCGATCGAGAAGCAAGCCGAGAAAAAAAAAAACCTCAAAAAAAACGTAAACCTAAAGAATAAGAAGCATCACTGAAATCCTCCAATCAAGGCTTTTGACCTCATCAAGGGATCTGATACTGTAACCTTAGAGCCTGAGTTTCACCGGCAGGAAACGGCTTGTTGACATTTGAAGTTTCAATGCGGCTGCTATTTTCAGGTTCAGAGCTGGAACCCGACTCCCCTGCTCAACTGCTTTCAGGAAGCAAAAGTGTTACAGTGTTACCTCCTGCAGAATGTGTCACTATCTAGTGTATGTACTGCACAGAGGAAGCATGCATGGAACAAGTTCAAGCTTTATCAGTTATCCTCCGGGCAATCAGGGAGCTGGGGAGTCTATGTCTTGGCAAAATAAAGATCAATAAAACGTAAAATGTTTCAAATAAGAAATACAGCATGGGTATGCATTGGGTGTTGAACAGTCTATTTGTGAATGTATATGTGGGTTGATTGGTGGATTTGTTGGTGCATAATGTAGGCAAGAAGCTGTCACAAAATGCTGTCATTGTTTAAACAAAGACTTGCCACTTCTTGTGCTAAAAGTTGTATACTGTACCTTGGTTTTACTTTTCCTATACCATGAACAGATATTTTGTGACAAATGTGTAAATTGTAGGGAAATAGTTGCCTGACATCAAGATTTGAACCTGTAAGAAATTAACGTAATAAAAATGATATCACATTAGCAATATTTTTAACTTTATTGCACACCATTTCCAGTACATGAGTTGCAATTTGTGAAGAAGCAATGACTTTTGTTAAATGTCACATTACAACACTGAAATTTTTGCACTCCAAAAACTCAGAGAAAATTAAAGTATCAATTTAAACCTGTGTGTACAAACAGAATACTGTATTAGTAACAGTGTTAACCATTGTCATTTTGGTGACTATTTTTTTCTCCTGTACCGTAAAGTACAGCACACTCAGTAGTGTATGAAAAAATTAGTCTCTAGTTTCAAATCATCTTGAAATATCATCAAGCGATGTGGTCTATAATATGTTGGAAAAGTCTTGGTCCTACAGGATCAATTCTCAATAAATCAGGCATTTAAATGGTTTTACAGAGCTGTAGACAGGAAACTCTTAAAAAGGTCCTTAAAAAAAATCTAAACATTTTGACATAGGTGTAGCCATTTCATATTCAGAGTTACTGCTCTTATGATTAGACAGTGCGTACAGCTGCAACACACTGAATCATCACAGCATACCCATTTTCTTTTGAAACAGCTTGTGTCATTGGATGACACAAATAGCATCAACTTAATGTCAAAATCGATAGGATCCAGTGCTTCTGTACAGTCTTCGTCTCACAGCGATGAAAGGATTTGTAGCTCATTAAATGAGCATGAATACGACCCCTGTGCTTCCACCATATCATTTACTGTAACCTTAGAGCTAGGAGGTGGCTTGTTGACATCTTAAATTTTAAAGATGCTGCCACTTGTTCTCTCCAAAGAACTTGATACTGTTGTTAGACAACATATTTGAAGGAAGGAAGGAAGGACTGGGGACGGAGGGACAAGGATTCTTAATAATACTTCCACCAGTGTGCACTTGTTGTAGAGTTGTGCTTTCTTTTAGAAGCATTATCTTCATTAAAGGGTATCACTAGCAGATTTAGGACTTGATACCATGGCAACCATGGCAGAGATTGCAAGAGTGACAAAAAGGGGAGAGGAACTGCTCCAGCAAAAAAAAAAAAAACATTTGAAAGCTTTCTTTTACACTGATGAAGGCACTAGCCTAGTCAAAATGTGTCTCTACTTGACTACGCTTCATATAAGCGTTCTTTTAAAATGCTGTATAAACAATATTATTTTATCAACAATATAAGGCCTTGCCAACTTCGTAGCATTTATAGTATTTGCATTACTTGACAAACCTCAAACAACAAACATACTAGTTACTTAGTATTTGCATATAATTACAATGTTATTAGTTGCAATGCACTATACTATATTTTTGCACGATTTATGTACATATAAAGGTTAAGGGGTTAGGGCTAGATTGTGCAAAAAGATTTACAAATTGCGTACATTGTAACTATGCATTCTGTATAACCATGGGAAAAGCATAGTAAAAGCGCAAAAATACAGTGGCAAACAAGCCCCTCATGTAGAGTGAATGGACTTCTTGTTCTGACCTTGAAGTGAATCATGTCACTTTGACACTAAATACAATAGTGATGATTTTCAGAGGAAATGACTAATTTGCTAACCCTAGCAAAAATACATGGACCAGTATATACATGTTAGCCTGCAGTAATAATATTTCAACTAAACTACAGTTAACAGTTTACAATGTGTGTAATTGTAACTTAATGCTACTGGAAAGGCTGAAGCAGCCACAGTACCCACTATACTGGTGCATTTATTAAACAGTTTGTTCCAGGTGCCTCATTACCACAGAAGGGCAGCCCTTAGGATTTTATCAGTGGCTGAAGTCATCAACAATGAATCAAACTAAAGCATGAGAGTACAGGGGGCCATGGCACTGAGAGGTAGTGCAAAATGAGATTTTGCCTTCAAAGGGAATGAATTAGCAGCCGTTGTAATCACAGGCTGCAATGAGGTAATGATTAAATATAATAATGAGGCATGATGAAGGGACTAAGGTGTTTTTATAATTGTACTTTTAATGACTATACTTAAAATTCCCCATGAGAGGTGGCCAGTATACCGCATATAGATATACCAATATAAAGTACTTGTGGTTATTAAAGAACATAAAGCTTGTACATTAATTTAGCATGTCTATCTTTTACTGGCTTTGAAAGAACCGCACTTCAGGGAAAGGAGCATTCGATGTGCATCAACAGCTTCATAGAAGGAAGGGTTGTTTTACTCCCTGCCAGTCACTTTGTAATCCTTACAGCCAGGAAATCAGAGGAGAAGGAATATCTGTGTTTTCAACGCAGGATCTGCTAAATGTATTATTATATCAATTGATGTGCCACGTCCCTGAGAAGGAATCATGGCGAAGATGCACTTTGAAGCTCACTGAGTAGACTGAGCTCAGCTGCACTGTAACACAAAAAGACTGTTCTGTGCATAGAAAGAAGCGTGTCTTGAACAGCAGCTGTCCTCACTACCTGTGCTTTAAATCTAGCTTTAAAAAGAGTTATAAAACAGACAAACCTTGAGTTAATGTAGCCATACAACAGGCTGTGTATATCAGTGTCAACACCGTGTCCATAATCTGCATGTCCAACCTTATTTATATTCTAACAGTACGCACAGTATACCATGTATGTACTGTATGTGTGTGTGTGTGTGTTTGTGTGACTGCATATCACACATGGCAGTGAACCACTGAGCTTTGAGGCCAAGCAGTATTTCTAGAAATCTCTCAAGTGAAGCATCTTTATGAGGCTGATCAATTATTCACACTAGCTGGCCCCAGAGTGTGAATGAGCCCGAGATTCACATTCATAAATCAGGTGTTTTCTCAGAATGAAGGAGAATGAGTATGTGTGAGAAAGAGCTGGGGAGAGGGAGGGAGGGAGGGAGGCAGGAAGGGGGAGGCAGTCATTGACAAATACCAGGTTGATGTCAGAACTCTCAACCTACAGTGCTTGAAGAATACTGATTTTTATTAAAGGGGAAGTCAAGCATGCAGGCGACTGATCTACAATTAAAACCTGCTAGCAACAACGGCCAAACCGGCAGGCGCCAGCTCCTATGTTTCAAGATGTGTTTCATCGAGCAAATATACATTTAAACAATCTTATTCGGATAACATTTTACAGAAACAGCTATCTTTTTTTTTTTCTAAAATAAATATTTCCCTTCAAAATATGAAACACATTTAACTCAGGGGCTTTGGAGATCTTTCTGTAAATGCCATGCACAATTTAGCCAGACTGTTATTAATTATTATTTAATTTAGTTTTAAATTTCCAGGAAAATCTCAATATGAAATGAGCTCACTAATTCCTAGCAGGGTCCTTGTGAAAGTAGATGTTAATAAACAGCAAGTAGTCAATGTTTATGTGTAATGTGCTATTGAAATCCTTTTTTTGTCATAAATACCGCAGGAAAAACATGCATGTACAGTATATCCCGGCCCAACAGAGCCTTAAAGATTTTTGGTTCCCTGAATATCATAGTTCTAACCCAGCTCTCTCACAAGTGGCTGTCCTCAGTTAGCAAACAAGCAACTTCTTTTTCAAAAAAAGGGCTCTAGATTCATCTGCCCGTGAAATCTATTAAATATATCCTGCTTAAAAATGTATCACAGAAACCAACTGTGATAAGTCATAGCAAATGTCTTGTAATACAATATAAATTGTAACGACATGCTGCAAAAGAAAACATGGTCTCAGATTTCTGTAGAAAAGACATATCAAGTTACTATATCTATAAGATTATTGTAGAGGTTTGGTTAGTCACTGCTGTTGCCTTTGAGGTCAACAAGGGCCAAGTAGAAGCAATGATATAGCCTGCCTGTTCACATGAATATTCTAGTTACACTGCAGTGTTGTGTCAGAGACGTCACAGTCCAGTCCTGAGTTAGCATCTCATGATAAGGTGTGACAGCATCAGCTCTATCCTTCATGCTATTTACAAAACATTCTTACAGAGACCATTACAAACTGGAAGGCTGTAGTGAAGTGGTAAAATCATGACAGCTTTACTGGACCTCCTGCTCCAACCCCACACATTGCTGTAAATCAGCAGAACTGCTTGATTCATCTCCGTCTGACAATATGTCTAAATGAAACACAATATAAACACAAATCAGATCAATGGACTGTAGCCAATTGCTATTTATACATTTCCATTCCATTGCTTTGTATTGGTTTGTTACAAAACTGGAGCCCCTTGAAATCTTACAGCTTTGATATACTGTAGTGAGAAAGTAGTAGTGAGAGTTCATTTGCTTTTCCTGCTCAAGCCACTAATAGTGCCAATTTCTACCTGTCTGTTAGGAACTGGGCTGAGACCAGTAGAACTGATCATCTAGCTCTGAATATTTGATGGTTCATCATGCCCGTTTTGTCCTAATGTAACTCCATTTTTCATGCAAACATTCAAAGGGAATAGAACATCAAGGTGTTCGTTTTCAATTTAAAGTTACTTCTCCGTGCTCATACTTTACTGCTTTGTCATTTATGTACTTTGCTTACTTATGCTGTCTTTTGCCCTGCTTTTCTATGCGTTGCTATGCCTTTACCATGGTGCAACACTGTAAATTTATGTAAAGAATCAAGAATCAATATTCACTATAGCTGTATTACCCTCTCATTCAACAGTCAAGTGGAATAATCAATCATCAACCTCTAAAATCAAAAAGGTTTTTTATTCCAAACTTCTTAGAAAGATGACTTCCCCTTTAAGGTTCTTATGGGGAAAAAAAGTGTTTGCCTATTGACAAGTCACTGTGTCCAGGGATTGCATCCCCCTCCCCTTAGATCAGCCTTTGCTCTTCCTTCCTCCAGCTGTGTTAGAGAATTAATACTAATCCCGTATTATCAGTTTCCCTCCATCCATTACTCGGAGCGGCAGTGCTAACGGCTACAGCAGTGATTCATGGGATTAAACTGTAATCCCTCAACAACAGGAAATGAAATCAGGAGCTGAACAATATAGATGTGTAATACATTTAACAGCTGCGAGCGGCTGAGCGAAAACGCAGGGAAATGAATATAGCAACTCATATTTTCCGCTGGAAGGTGAAGGCAGAGAGTGAAAATGAGACAATTTCTCGGATTTTCTCACGCTGCCTGGCACCTGGACCTCGACTTAGAAAAACATTCAGAAAAAACAATCCCCACCCCCCCCCCCCCCCCCCCCCCCAAACCCCCTTTATTCGGTACTCAGAGGGATTCAAGAGGAAGCGGACGGAAGAGAGAAGCTGTGAGCCCTCTCTTTCAATGCCAATGCCTGTCAATCCTTCAGCCCCGGTCAGCGTGAATTTAACTCAGCAGTCACATAGTTGTATTTCTTTACCTCTCACAGACCAATTGTTTGATCTACAGTTTAAGCTTTAAACTGCATATTGCTGCTATGTATTCTGAGTTGTAAGAACTGGAACACTCTTTCCAGGTTTCATGCAGTGCTTCCAATAAAGCAGGTTGGGTATACAGAAAAAAGAGTTGCTATTGATGGTTGTCAGCAGAGAAACACATAATGCTACCGATTGAATGGTACTGGGGGTGTCTAGTATACTAGCATGGCTTTCATTTTGTGCTTTTGATTCTGAGATCCAGTACTTTGTGTTTTTGTTATTTTTATTTAAAACCTAGATTAGTAACAGGGAGACAAGTAGTGAAACCGAATCCTACAACAGAGCAGAAAATAAATCCATTGCCCTGCTCTACCACAGGTGCTTTCTGATACCAGGATAGAATCCAATTCTCCCTGTGAAAATGCATGGGAACAGCTTGTTCCCCTGTCCAGCAGTATGTGGGGCTTTGCCAGAATTTCATTGCAGGGATTATTGAACTCTGTATAGAGAGGTGCAGCCTCATAGACATGACTGAAGTCAAATCTCTAACTCAAGATGATCAGGTTAATTTATAATTTAATGTTTTTTGTTTGCCATCTGGTCATAAAGAGAATCTTTGTGCATCAATACATTTAGATAAAACTGAAGATTTAAAGTCATTGTAACGAACACAGTAATTCCATAACTCTTACCTGTTGTACAGTATATATATATATATATATATATATATATATATATATATATATATATATATATATATGAGTGTTAAATTTTGGCTGTTCTGGATACAAAATCAGTAAGGGAGGAAATTAGGTTTCGATTCATTGATGCTCAATTCCTACTTGACTGAAGTAAGAATGATAAGACCCCACAACATACATTTGCATAGCTGAATGCCAAGGACAGAGAACTACTGATGGTCTGAATGACCCTTTCTCTTCCACAATGCAGTAGGAAGGCCCTATCGTGACTGGGCTGAGGCCCGTCTGAGAAAAAGGAGTTCAGATATGAAAACAAATGATGATGTACACAAGTATAGAACAATGGCTGTAGTTTTCAGAGACAGCTGTAATAGGCAGCTGCATTTCTGTGCGTTGTCTTTCTCTGAGCAATGAGTCTGCACATGTGCACCACACTATCACCATGCCCAAAGTGTTTTCCTAAGCCCAGTAATGTATTTTCATATTACCCAATTCGTCCCCTCAGCAGTTACTAGAAATAATGCATCAAAGTGCCAGATTAATGTATTTGTGGTGCCCTATAAAAATCCCAAAACAAAGCAAAATCCATCTCGGAATGATAAGTATGTATCATGGACTTGGCAACATATTGTTCTATTGTTGCAGTAACATATTGTTCTATTGTTGCAGTAACATATTGTTCTATTGTTGCAGTAACATATTGTTCTATTGTTTTAGTAACACTGAGCGTACAGTGAACAATACAAGCAAGACCATTGATTTTCAGTTTTAACAGATTTTTTGTTTTTTATTGATTATATTATTTCAGATTTTCACTCAGACATGCATTCATTTTATTATAAATGTTGCATTTTTACTTTTTTTTCTAAATATATCTTGCTTGCCGTGCTGTTTTTCATCTTATGCTTGAATTTCTATTTCTTCTGTAGTGGAGGGAATATTAATCCAATCTTTAGTCCTAGTTTCCAACCAAACCCTTTGAAGATTGTTCCTTCTAACTCACAGAAGACTGTGATTAATTCCAGTTGTTGCCTGAAAAGAAGCATCTGGTATTTTGAGCAGCACTTTTGAAATCCCTAGACAGTGCTTGGCTCAAATGTTTTGTTTGTCTAACCTATACCTGCTCCACAACTGTTCCTCTGAGAGGTGAATGACATTTGTCCCTATAAATACTGTGGAAAATATCCTTTTAATCTTTGAGCAGTTTTATAAAGAATCCTACATTCACTTCTGCGCGCTTTCCGGTGCCTTGTATATGTTTAGTTTAACGTTTCACTTCACATCATTGTCTTTAACTTAGAAAGAGCTCAGTGACCAACTGTTCCAATTTTAACAGCTGAGAGGAAAGCAGTGAAGATGGAATTGAAAATGAAAGTAACGATTGTTTATGATATTAATTTATATTTTCTGAAAAAGCCTTTTCTCAAATGAAATTTTTGTTAACTGGGGTGTATATATATATTTTATTTATTTATTTATTTATTTATTTATTTATTTATGTGTTTATTTTTCCCTGATTCTATAATTTACCCCCAATAAAATCAACAGCATTTAAATATCACCCTTTTGAGCAGCCTTTGATTTCAAATATTTAACATTGCTCTCAGCCTGTTCAGCATGCAGGAAATATGGCATGCCAAGAAGAACAATGAATGTTTTGGTACAGTACATCCACCCACCCACTTCCTGCATCTATATGTCACTTTAGCAGATGTTCATCCTTGGGTACCCTACGCATTATTGCGGAAGTTTCCAATTGCTGATCCCAAATATAATCTCTATTTATCCATTTTCCCATGGCAGCAATGGTGGCTCTCTTCTCCTTTCCAGCTCCACTCCGCGGTTTCCTGAATCTGCTATCTTCGAGCGGCTCTGTGATACTACTTGATAAAACTATTAAATATGCTTTTTATTGTTGGCTTATATAATTACGGGCAAGAATGAATAAAAAGCGATTGAAGGTAGGCATTTGGCGGAGCATGGGGATCAAATGAAGCAGTAGAAAAGTAGTCACAAAAAGGTGGGGATATGACTTATAATGTTTGAAACTGGATTCATGTTGTTCGGTACATACATACATAATTTATCTGCTGTGTCTATCTGTCTATCAATCAATCTATTTAATTGACAAAAGCTTACAGTTTACTATAGCCCAAAATAGCAGAAATATATGGGGAGGATATCTGCTGATCCTGAACTAGCTAAACTGTGAACTTAATATTTGAACCTTAGTCACCACACTAGGGTCTAGTCTAGGAGACTCCTATGTCTACTGCTAAGAGGTTTTCGCTCCTGAAGAGTACTAAACTCAAGTTAGATGCAGATAACCAGTGAAGAGCCTCTGCTCTGTTGCAACAATGATGTCTTGTACAAATAAAGAACCTGGGTATCTCTTACAATTATAATCTCTTACAAGGATAATTACTATATAGGCTTTCTGTGGACTCCCAGTGGTATGCTGGATACACATGAAAGTATAGCAATGAAGAAGTGACCAAAAGTGCCTGGCTAATGCAATCTCACAAATGGACATTAAGCTCCGCCTTGAGAGTTTTGCATGAGATCATCGAAGCAGGGTTCTCTGAGGCAATTTTTTGAGCTCAATTGAGGTCAATGGTAACCAATTAACTAGAACATGGCTTCTTAGTCTCCAGTGGAAGAGGTGGGTGTAAACCTTGGGCAGATTTGCAGTGCGCGAAGGTGTTCAGAACATTTCCAGATCGAGGCAAGGTTTAAAAGGTGAAAAAAAAAGCCTTTTCATTTCATTTCCTCTCATTAACAAAATGGCAGTCTCCCAAGTCCTACTGTCTGTCTTTCTGGGTCCAGCTCACAGAGCTATGTTAAAAGTGTGCCTCTCCGCTGCCCTGTCTAATATGTCATAATCATTTTTGCAATATGTTTCCTCTCAGTTGCTATAATGGAATTTAGAGTTTAAAGGGGTGTTGAGGGTTCTTCGGTCTCAGGGCCTATGTGATTTCCTCAGTGCCTTCATTGTCTAGAGATGATGGCATGATTTATAAATACACTAGTATGTGGTCTACATGTCTACTTGACCACAATCAATGCCACAGTGATGTCATCATCAGCGATTGTTGCTTAGTATCAAGAAATGTAATGCCTGTGCGGTTGTTTGTTTCAGGTATTGATTTTTGACTGTAATTCTCCTGTGCATGAGTGTTCCATTACTCAAAAGTAATTATTCATGAAACCACTCTATACTGTACACCCCCACCCACATTTTAAAGAAGGTGTTTTGTTAAACATATTGATGTGTCAAGGCCCATTACTATAGACTGTTTTAGACGTATCTTAAACGTCCAGTGCAGAATTTATCACAATCTCAGAAAATTATTTGCATGATCAACATTTGTGTTTCAACAAAAACAGACTAAGATTTATGGCCAAACTGTAGCAGTTCTTATTTTTTTAGTAGTAGTTCTCCAGACTCTGAAATTGCTCCATTAGTGGATAATGGACGAAATCCAATCTCTTATTGCCCCAGTGCCAAGAAGCAATCTTTGCAATGCTTTTTACGGTTTTTTGGTTGCTGAACACTTTTGGACAACATTGCTTGCAAAATATAGAACTAAGCAATATGTAATCCACTATAGTGTTTAGCATGTTCATCTAACATTTTTCAAAAGTTTGTCATTGACATTCTGTTTATCGATGAATGCGTAAAATTGATTGATCAGACTCACCCCCATAAGCATTGCAAGACAACTCTGTGTTGTAATGGCTCGACTCATGGCACTTTTCCAATGCTGTTGGCACCATGTACATATTACAAAACCCTACAATAACCTTTATATACAGTAGTTATACTCATTACCTGTTCCTTAATTAGGCTGAATAGGAAACGTGTAATACCGGTAATGCAATAATAGTCATTCTTAACTTCCCCTCGCAGTGTTTAGGACATGGTGTTCTGGTGGAAAGCTTAAAAAAAAAACTATAAACCAAAACCAACTATTTAATGAATGATACTTTGCATCTCTGTCTTTATCTGGCTGTTACCAGCAAATGCAACTACACATTAATCAACCCTTGAACTCTGTCTTTTATAAATTAGACAATTAGTTTCCATGAAGATGAGATGGGAGCAGTGTTTCTCTCCACAGTTATGAAACTAGCCCCCCATATACCTTTGTCTTACAGACACTGAGAAGAAAGACTGAGGAGAGAGTGTTTGTATCGTAATCGTGATAAATCATTTTCAACTTATCCCAAACGCTGTCAGGAAATGAGAGATGGAGACCTGGGTTGAATCACTCTAGTAACAATAGTCAAGTAAGTCATACAACAACAGAGCACATTGGGTAACATTTTACACGAAGTGTCTCTAATTACTGTGTATTTACATAGCAGTTACTTAGTACATACATGTGCACTTACAATTACAAGGTTAATATGCATAGTTACATCATGCACTACTTCATGTGTATATTCTTTTGCACAATATATGTGACTACTTTCAGGGTTAGGAGGTTAGAGTCAGGGTTATAGCATGCAAAAAGATTTACACATTAAGTACATTGTAATACATTGTAATAAGATTGTAATCATAATTGTAAGATTGTAATCATGTGTAAGTACACATGTATTTAACTACCATGTAAATGCACAGTAATTAGAGAGACACTTCATGTAAAGTGTTACCATTATGTCTCATTCACTCACTGAGCAATCGCGCAAGGTTAACTATGACCTATTCCTGAGATTACAATTTCACCATCTCGTACATTGCCACATAGAGCTCTGCACGGGGGGATGCATTGGCAAAGAAAAATATGAATTTGCAAAACATCTGACTGCCGTTGGGATGGGCACTACACCAAGGGCTGCAAACGCACATGCAGCAGCAGCAGAGCAGTTAAGTTGCAGAGAATTCAAAAAGGAAATGGTGCCCTGCTGCTCCTAATTACCTTGCTCTCTTTTCATGGTGAGGATCAGAATAGAAAAAAAAAAAACTGCCAAGACGGAAATAAAAATGTACCAATTAAACCAGTTGTCACATGCAAGAAGCACAGGCATCACACAGGTGCATTCTCATTTCATTCTATTTCAAGTAATTTTCCATGTAGCCTAGTTCTGTGCCTGTCAGCGATCATTCTAACCCAGAGAAATCGGCTTGGGAAATGAATCACCCTGCAACACCAGGCTGAGCATGTTCCCTCTGCTCCTGGCTGTGATTTCGGGGTGTTACCCAGCAGTAGGATCAGGTGATTCATTTGGGAGGAGCAGTAGTCTTACCAGAAGCCATTTCCTGTTTGTTTGATGTTGCTTTTTATTTCTCAATGGTGATAGAGAAGATCAGAATAGATGGAAGAACATCTTTAAATGAGTGATGATCAATTTTCTTATTAGCCTGAGAAGCATTATCACTGTCCCCAAAGATTGATGTGCCAAAGTTTCAGATACACAGTATAGATTCACAAAGTTTAAGCCATTGCTTCCTTGTACCTTTCTATTTGTGGTGCAGGTCCATGTTCTGGTATCTCTCCCATGGCTCCAGTCTCATTCTGACAGACCACTGTTAAACAATAATAACCAACTTCCATGCTGGAGACTATTCCCTGCTCTACTGGGTATGTCATGTATAGCTAGCTAATATAACACTAATGGCTTATTGCATGAAACTATAGTCATTAACGGTGAAAAACACGATAAACTCCTAAATTTGGGCAACACCTTTCCCCCTGTCCCTACATGGGGTCTTTCACTTTTGCCATTGTTCTTTAACTAATGATAGCAATGGTATGATCTGTATTGTTTCCAGTGCGTGTCTGCTCAATGAAAAATCAATGCAAGGAGTTGGGATTGAAACTCATCAGAATATCTGGGCTCCTTGCCGTTAGCTCTGCCCAACCAGCTTCCCTTCCCCCAATCATATCCATTCGGAATGATGCATCTACCCAGGAACTAATAATTAAAAGGTCACGCTGATAAAATCCTCATAAATCCATCATAAACGTGTAAAGTGCCGGTGAAGCAGGAAATAAATCATTGGAATGAAGTGCCATACTCCTACTGAGCGGTTAAGTCAGCCAAACTCATTTCACAGAGTTAAAGTATCTTGCTTCTATGCAGATTGGCAGTTCTGCCAGTTCCAGTTTTAGTTTGCTGCCAGTAAAGCTCTTATGTACTTTTGTGTGGCATGTTGAGTGTTTTCTGTATATTAAACTACACCACTGCTCACTTAGCCCCCAGTGGACAATAGTCCACATCACAAAACCACCACATAATGCGGTCCATTAATGTCTTACTAATACTAAACTGGTAATTTTGGCGAGGAATGAAATTTGACTCTATTGGTATTTGAGAAGAAAATTGCCAAATTAAAATCCCTGAAATATGTTATACAGTAAAATGTATGTGATAGAAGGCTGGGTGCTTTTGCTGACTTAAGGTGCTGGGTCCTTTCATGGTTGAACTGATCATATCAGCATTATATTTAAAAACATAAACATGGATCACTTGTGAGACGTGTCCCCATTAAAACATTCATTGTTCTTGAAGAAGCTTTTGCTTAGGAACTCTCCTCATAGCTAAATATTTGTTGTTCTTGGGTTTTTGTTCTGCAGCCGGACTGTCAAATGAACATGTCGGTTTCCTAGGTGACTAATGCAGCAATTAGTGTTTTTACAGAGTGCAAGACACTGACACATTTCATATGATGTGTTAAAAGTGTATCTGTGACTGGCTTTATATTGTGCTTTACATAACTTGGCTGGCTGAGGAGGTTATAGTGATAAAAAAAAAGCTGTCAACTTATCTTTCATATATATAGGTGGTATCAAAGTTTTTCTTCGTCTCGCAGTATTTCGTCTTTCCAAATGGACAGATTTCGCTACACCTCAAACTAACCCAGTGTCAGCATACTTCAATAAAAGTTGCTTTTTTATCATTTAGTTTTTAGTTAAAGGTTCAGCATTTATAGCTGTGCTTGAGAGAACTCAGAAGTGGTTCCACCACATTGTAACTCTGTATGCCAAGCGCCTGATGATTATCAGCTGGTACTGCACTCTTGATAAAGCCACACTTTCAGCTGAACTACTATACAGATAGCTTACAGTGTTTCATGTTCAAAAGAACAGAACTTCTAAAAACAGATGTTATCTATTACTGATCTTTCATCTGTGTGAATGGAGTTTTTTTTATATTGTACATTGAAAACAAAAAGCAATCGTTTTAGTGAAATCAGATTCTTAGAAAATGCACACCTTTAATTAAACTTTGTCAACTGAACATGTTTTTTCTTTATTTTCTTTATTTATTTTTTTTTACATCTCCTTGTCTCTTTTATTACAGTGTGCTTGTGGTAGTTCTGAGTTTTTATGTGGCTTCACATTTTGAAATGTGTTTGTTCTCTATAGATGAAACATATCTCAAGATATTAATACTAGTTCCAGTACCTTTCACTAGTTCACTGTTTCATTGGGTGCAATGATAAGTAGTTAAACAGCTCTTTTGAGATTAACTAAATAGCCATTCGAAATGGCTCTGTTTCCTCATTATACTCCTTGTTAAAGTTTAGCCAAAGGTGCTTTTGGTTTGTGTAATAACCTGTTACTGTATAACCAACTGCCGGATGTTCCAGCTCTTATCATCACCCCAGCTGGTCTCTTTACACAATTGTTTTCCAAAAGATAGCACGTTATTGTCTAATAAAACTGTCTATCTCACGGATGGGGACCCTAGCACACTGACCCTGGTGGGTGAGCGGAAAAGAAAGCCTTTCCAATTACTCAAGACGAGTTAAGGGTAACTGAGCAGGAACAGAGCTGTGATTTTATAATAAGAAAACTACTTTCATTAGGCCTGGAAAACAAAATAAAAGGATTGATTTGCATGCAATTCATAGTCGCGTATATCATAGCATTAACAGCATTACTGTACTATTGAGAGTATCAAAATATGAGGAGAAGCAATTCTGTCCATCCTTCCATATGCCTCACTTACATTCTCTTGCAGATTATGTACACAGATGTAGGTCATGGTACTCAACTATTACACGATACTGTTAGCTATCACTTTTGGTTTTCTGGGTTATATTTTGCTTATGCTTTTATTTAAAATGAAAAAAAAAACTTTAGTATTTGATGTCACTTCAGTGCACCCTTAACAGTTTTTCTTGCATAACACAATATGTAATTTACATCAACAGCAGAGGTCCCTGTTTTTAATTTGAATAGGAATAACTGCACTTGGCACCCAAAGGCAGCCAAAGTCGTGAAGCAGTTCCTGTCGCAAGCTGTCTTTTCTGGATTGTGGTGCAATGAAAGCTTTTTTTTTGGTGCATAAAACCTGTGAAGCCAAAGTATGTTTAAAGTATAACGACTGTATAACACACTTGCCCGACACAGATTTATTTTTCACATTTACGAGTGGCACAATAGCAAGATGGCACATTAGTAGCTTAGCTAACACGGTGCCAAGGTAGCTTTTGTAAAGGTATGTGCGATTTAGTTACATTGCGTAAAATAAATAGAGCATGTATTGCACAAATAGATTTAAAAATTGCATAATCGAGTACCGGTAATGTATATATTTATGCATATGGGAAAACTAAGTATTCTTTATTCCTGTTAAAATTATAAATTCATTTTCTACTATTAAATGTAAGAAATATAAAATATTGTGATGAATAGTATCCAGCCTTTGTCCTGTTACATAAAGCAAACGCAAGTCTGGCCTGACAGGTTTAATGAGACTCAACACATGACAGACCAAGTCAAACTCACGAGTGTCTGGAGTAATGTTTAACTGTGCTAACTGTTAAAACATTTCAGAGCCCCTCCAGATAAACGAATAAGCTTTGTTTATTTATTAACCCTGCTAGACTTTTATTGTGCACCTATTCCTGTATATGTGTATATGCAGGAAAGTAAAAAAAAAAAAAAAAAAAAAATCTGTGACAAGAATCAATCTGGAGCACATCCGTAGTGCCAACAAAGGTCAAAAGTTGCATTGGAGGGTAATGCGTTACTAATGAGAAAGAGTAAGAACTAAAGAAAAATAATAAACCCCAAACATTTCAGCTTTATACAATCAGTAAGTCACGTAAGACCATAGCCAGAGTGCCAACTGCATATCATCTTTACACCATCCTGCAGCTTGTGCACTGTTGAGAGCTACTGTTTTGTATTTGTGTTTCCTTTGTTGTTTAGAGCACTTTCAAAAGAGAAAAAAATGCCAAATCACTCCACTTGGTGATGAACCAGCATGGAGTATCTTTCATACCCATATAAGCATGAGAGGGGTAGAGTTGATGTATAGATGTCTGGAAAGAGTGAAGCACATTTGAAAGAATGAAGGCTTCAGATCTCAGCTGAGCCTTGATTACTCACTCTACATTATTTTCTGTTGTTTCACAGTTTCAGTACATTTCAAGGGCCTTGGCACGATACAGAACAGGTCAGCTGCTGGGCTGTCAGCAGTTATCACTCCCTGTTGCAAAAGCTATTCTTAAAACAGGTAGTTGACATGAGTAGGTATAGTGGTGAAAGTGCATTGTAAGAAAGAATAGCACAACTCTGACACAAAGTTCTTTGGCCAAAAATAGTAAGAGAAGAGTGGCAGTCTTGTTCAAACACCAATGCTTATTTAATCAGCTAGATAGTGGAATTGAAACCTGAAAGGTTTCCTCCTTTGAAATATTTCCAAGATTATGTAAAAACTGAGAAGAGAAAAAAAGATACACACAAAAGAACTGCTGAAAAGGGAATCGAGACACAAGCCAAACGTCTAGTAGACTTTTTTTTATTATGTTACTCCACTGCCAAGTGGCTCTTCCTAAAAGGACAAAGTTTATAAGATAAGGTTGTAAGATTGTTTGCTTGATTGTTGTCCATCCTACAAATACAAAGTCCAGAACATTGCAGGGTAATCATCATGCTATAGGTTGTGCTGATGCTGCATTTTCCATTACTTTTTTACAAAATAAAACAATAACCCTAGCTTTATTAGCAGGATCTTCCTAAGAAGAATGATTTTGAAAACATGTGATTTGATAAACATGCAGACTTACATACAGTACAGTACATACAAGCATGCACACGCACACACACACACACATAGACACACACACATGAAATTTGAATTGAAGGCCCAATTTATTTTTAGATTTTTCTTGAGCCTAGTTACATTTGAAAGCTCCAAATTGCAAGCAATAGATATTTCACAACTCAGATTCCAAGAATGATTTGACAGTCTGCTATCATCATAAATTCCACACAGTAACAGCTGTGGTGGTTTCTTGAAGGAAATGCAATTTTATAGCTGCCTGTTACTCATTGCAGAGTCACTCTCAGGATGTGCAATCATATCATTACCTTCAGTGTCACTGGGCATTATGTGAAAGGGCACTCTTGCAATCAGCAGTATGAACGGAAACATTAAAGCCCATTTGTGTGTTTACCGCGAACAGTTCTTTTAGGAGTTTGTTGTTTCCGCTCTTTTTAAACCTCAAGTTTTGTTTTTTTTTCTCATGAAGTAAATAGAAAATGTGTAGCGCCTACCACATGCAGTTTTTGAAAGGTCCGTGCTGTTTTGAATCTTACAACATGAGACCATAACGTACTGTTAAAATGATGCACGCTGTTGGGCCCTCTGTGACTGGAGTCTGCGTACGTGCTGCATTCACAAATCTGCTATTTCAGCCTGATTGAGAGATGTACCGCTTTTAGCCACGGGATCGCTGCTTATTTCTCTTCCTCAGTAGTTCAATAAATAACTATAAAGACTTAAAGACCAATCAGCTGCTTAATAAATATACATTGCAGCATGTGACATCATTTTTACCATCATAACCTATAGCCATATGTATAATTTGTACTGTGTGTACAATGACTTCAAAAGTAAAGATCACCCCATTTGGGTAGAAAGTTAGTAGGCCTAATATTGAATAGATTGAGGTGTCACTATCTCACTGGGAAACTAAGAAAACGTATTGCGGAACAATTGTATTGTGTTTTTTTTTTTTTTAATCTAGCTTTTAAATAAATCAATAGTCATATGGTATTAAGGAAACCAGAAAAAGGAAACAAAAAAATTCAATTCAATGTTATGATGACTTTGAAGAAAATGTTTTATAAAATCTAAAGCTGAGCTCATTTTTTATCGGGTTGTTTTTTTTATTGGTCTTTGAATTATGGAAATATCCTTTGACCCTCTTAAAAGGTAGACCAATTAAGAATGTGCAAGAGTAAACCAAACAAGGTACTAGAATAGTACAAGAAGTAAGTCTGAATATTTGTGGGAGAAATGTATAAACTGAAAAAAGTTGTTGTAGTTATCAGCACCTGTTTTTATATTTCATATGTACACTACATCAGTATTTGGAATTACGTTTTGCTTGAAGGAAAGCAAGAATGTGTCAGTGGGCAACCGGAAAGGGGTTTGCCTCTAGTTGCCTTTTCCTGTTCTGTTCCTGTAGAAAGTACTTTAAGGAATTTCCACAGCCAACCATTATGAATGATATTTGTTTGTTTTTTTTGATCGGGATCAGATCACTATCTGGAGAGCTGCAACGCCGAGCCAGGGGATGTTGACCTCTTTTCACGATCATCAGGGCCCCCTGTGCTCCATGATTTCACCCATAGAGTCTGTACCTGTCTTGTCAGCGCCATCAGTTTAAAGTAGCTGACAGGGCTGCACTTACCTTGCACGCAATACTTCTGTGCCTCAGGGGAAAAGAATTTGCTGCTTTTCTGCTTGTATTATAACCTGAAATTAAAGCCTTTCTTTAAACACAGAGGTCCTCTTCTGCTTGTAAGGTATGTGGCCGATCAGGTTCTGCCAAGCCAGGAGCTTGCCCGTGCCCAACCTGTATAGTGTAGGAGGTGTTACCAGGCATGTTCTTTCACGCACCGGTACAGTAGGGGAGTTCTTTTGCCCTTGGGCTGGTAGCCATAGAAGGTGATTTTCCTAACAGCCAATTGTTCTAATTGTGCAAAACTATTTCAGCATGTCAATTCGGTACATTGGTTGTACAACTAGTTGGGTGTTTCAGCCTGCCCAACTGCTAAGCTTTTTAAAGGGAGGGGCAGTCTACTTTAAAAGTTACGAAACTAACGATGACAAAGACAGCTAAACGTAAATCATGTTTTTACCATTGGGAGTTTACCATATATCACTTGGATATGTAATGTACGTAACCCTAAGGTACAGTACATGAGACGAAGAACAGACTGGAAACACGCCCAGTTGGAAGCCCAGTTTCAAGCTGTGGTATAGGTAACTTGAGTAGAAACGTGTGTCAGATGAAGTGCGTTTGTTTGCACAGTCACTCAGCAGGTTTGGTTTTAAACATAGTAGCTGAGAGATGTGATCCATGTCATGCTGACCTTTTATTATTACTGTTTCTGTTTCTGTAAATTAGAAGCAAAGAAACCCAAAACCCAACTATTTAAAGGTAGTTGTTATTTATCATCAGGCCAATGCAAGGTGCAGGGTGAGTCATACAGTCTGGAGCTCGCTGGTTAGAATCCTGGTTGTGCTGAGTTGCTGATGTTGGCTGGGGACCCTCCTGAAACAAGATTCACATTTTAAAGCAGTGAAAAAAAAAAGCATCACCAAAATGTGCAAATGTGGAATGTTTCATGAATGTATGTTTGCTTTCGATTAACTACATAAGAATGCAGTAACTCTCCAGCCAGACCTGTAATGTGTGTTAGTTGTGTTAGATGTGTGTCACATCCAGATTGCAAGCACAAGAATTCTGAAGTCATTGTTTTTTTTTTTTTTTTTTTTTTTTTTTTTTTTGCTTGGCACTGTTAGAAAAAGCTTCCTTGACCTAGCCAAGTTAATTAGGGGGTTGAATTTTGGCCCGATTATTTTTCTGCTCTAAGTATGTGTTTATTGAGGGGGGGAGGTCTGTAATGAACTTAGGCAGGAAAATTCAAGTTTCAGTAGATAAGTATAGGGTTAATTAGAATGCTCCAGGTAATGAAGGCTTTAGGCTAAATACCTTCCTTTTGACTAAATGTTATTTATGATCCACAGAGCTCAAAGAATTGGAATTTAACACCTGTTTCAGGTGTACTAACCTAGAGGCACAGACATTGAATCACACATTTTGTCTTTACCTTCTACTAGCTTTAGCTATGGAAGAGGCTGTTGGGTGTGTTGGCAAGGACAGTGATTGAATAATTGAAACCATATTAACAGAGCATTTCCTTAAAGGTGAATGCGTTGTGGTGTTGGTACTATTATTCATAGGTAAAATAGACATGTAAAGTCCCAGTTACTTCCCAATAGTAGTCTTTTTCTAAACTGTTTTTTTTTTCCTTTGTTGTAAAGAAAGGAAAAAGTTATTAGCTGTTTAATTTCACTCAATTGCATTAAAAAGGTAAATACATATCACAGTAGTTATACTTCATATGTTTAATGGTTTTCAACCTAGGTCCTCAAGTGTCCCTAACAACCAAGGTTTTTGTTTTATCCAGTTCTCTTTTTTTTATTTGTATTAATATCTGATGAAGAGCCATCTCTGGAGACATGTACATGTTTGCTTGAAAGGTTAGCATTGTGGCCAAGGCTGGCCAATCGCAAGGAGTAGACCCAGTCAAAAAAGCTGCAGTTTAAGCATTGATGTGCACTTTCATTAAGAACAATAAAGATAAAACAAAAGGTTTAAACAAATACTCAAATCAAAACACAAATCTAAATCACATCCAAGCTGGGCTACCATGGTGCTTGGACTGTGAGCACACCCTGCTGCTCTCAGCCTTTCCCTAAAGTAATCTCCCAAACAAAGGAACTGGATCCCTTTATATACCATGTGGCTGGGGCTTGATTGATGATCAATTACTCAATCAAGACACAGCCACATTCCACACCTGTATTTGGCAGGGATGCCATTAACCCCATCCCTGCCAAACCTAAATTCAAAATAATTAACCAAACCCCACTATTTACACAGTTTGAAACAAATATTTAGTTCCTGTTTGAAACAAAACTGAACTGTGGGGGATACTTGGGGACCAGGATTGAAAACATAGACTTCCACTTAATCAGCAACACTGGGTTTATTCCCACCTACAGAATAAGAAACCAGTATAATGACCTGCTGATACAGCAGCATAGAAAGGGTACATGAGAGAGATCAATGGGGTGTATCAGAGGATCCACAAGATCCAGTTGAAAGCACTTAACCCTCACACTGAAGATTAATTAATAATGCAGGTTGAGTGGGGAATAGTTTTCATAGGCCCTTGCTGGTTCATTTTATTTTTGCTATTCAAAAGGAATACTGGTCGAGTGGAAACTGAAGTTTCAGAGCATATTGAAGTGGTTAACATTCAGATAACACCATGTCACACATGTCAGTCTGAACATGGGTGAGGTGTTGTAATCTGAACACAATAATCCTTCAGATCTAATGCTTCCCTTACAAATACTCTGATGAACTCCTTTGCTGAGAGGATCAAACCCCTGTAGGCTGAGTTTCTCTTTCTGGCTGCAGCAAGCATGATGTCTGTGAAATACAGGTTTGCCTTTTCCAGTGTCACAGCTGTGCATAAGATACTGGTCACAATGCATTTAATACAAGTATTTTACTTCACTGTCAAAGTGCTTCCTCCATTCTGGCTTCAAAGATAACATTATGTACACCAGATTCTACTGCACAAGACTTCTCAGTTCAGATAAAAGAAAAAGAATGAATGACTTTGTAGATAACATTAGTAACTGCCTGGTTTTAACTAGCACTTTTTCTGCCTGCCTTAACCCAGTTATCCTGACATCTAAAGCAGAAAACATATTCTTTTTACTTATAATTAAGTTGGCTCGTCTTATACCTTCCTGTTGATTATTCCCTTTGATGATGATGATGATGACAAAGAAGCTGATATAGTTAAAACAGGTTTAGCAGAACATGTGGAAATGAATTGGTGTTGTGTGTTGTTACTAGCGTGACAGTTGGCATTATTGGGCTACTCTCACTTTAAATTTCTCTCTCTCCTTATGCTCCCAGTGTTCACAAATACCTTCAAATTCAGTTGGTTTGGTGATTTTATTTTGGCTTGTGATTGTACTGCCTTTTGATTTCAGACGGACCAGTAGAGAGCCATTGTGAGCACCACATGTCCTTCTTACCATCTGCCCCTTTTATGTCAAACACAAATCAGTTGTTTTTAGCCTATATATTAAAATAGATCACTATATTTATCTGTGACCTCAATTGCATGACTTCATCATAGTTTCAATATAAGCAAATGAGAAGGTGGCATTTTTTGTTTTTAGGGGAAGACTGATAAGGACATTGCTAACTTGATGTCAAGCATACAATATTAAAGGACCCAAAGGCATAAGCTAGTAGCTGTCACTGCACTGCTTCCTCTTCATCAAACCTGTGCAGTAATAACCTCACACTGTGCTGTAAAAACCACAAGCATCCTTTTTTTTGTTACACATTCATTGCTCACCTTATTTCACAAGAGTGAAGGCAGCTGCTGTCAAGTTTTGCAGAAGTCAGAAAATGTTTCTGAGCTACTGAAATTCTGGAAGTCAAAATGGATGACATTGTGAAAAGCCAACTATTAAGAAACTATTTACAAGGGCTGGTGCAATGCATCTTAAACATGCTAAGGGTTACCCTTTCGGTATGGTTCATCATGGCATCTTACTAGCAGCTTGGGGTTTGACTCTTTCTCACAATCTGCACTATAATATATTTGTAGGTAGCTGCAATCATGTGTAATTTAACCCAATCCAAACATTTCCTGGATGTTTTGCTTCCTTATACAGTACAAAAACTGCATAGATTAGTGACTCAAAAACATCTCACAGTAAGTGCCATTATAAAATAAGAATTCCTCTTGGTAGTCGGTGATATATAACATTCCGTCTCAGTTGTAGATTTTGTGGTGACATTAGACCAGGAAGATATTGGCAATTACTGCAGCTGAAGTGTTTCCATAATCTTTGTTATTATTTTTTATATATATATATATATAGCACCTTTCATAATGGACCACCATCATAAAGTGCTTTTCAAGCTATGAGACTAGGATGTGTTAACTATGCATCAGCTGCAGAGTCACTTACAACAACATCTCACCTGAAAGACAGAGCACAAGGAGGTTAAGTGACTTGCTCAGGGTCATACAATGCATCAGTGGCTGAGCTGGGATTTGAACTGGGGACCTGCTATTTACAAGCCTGTTTCTTTAACCACTGGACCACACTATTATTATAGGTGCATAATAATAACACGACACAAACGCCAAACAAACAAAATACACACAGGGGTGGGTGTACCCCACCACAGTCGTGTTGTTAAGCGCATCCATTCTTGTGTCATATATTTTCTCAAAAAGCTGACAGGGTTGGTTCTGGAAATGGTTTAGTATCCCAGTATGCACTACTACAGCAAGCCACGCGTTCCATGAAACTGCCATTGTAAACTCTGTTCAGCAACAATAATAACAGGCATTGAATTCTGTTTTCCCAGAATACAGAATTAAATGCCTATTATTATCATAGAATATGTGATGTATAGTATTTCACTATACATCACATATTCTGTTGTTCTTGGCTCCTTGCTTGGAGGAGCGGGTTAACAATGGTTTTAGTAAACATATACAATTCAGCCTTACATATCTAATGGTACACAGGATGTTGTGGCTATTAAAGCATTTTCAACAGTAACATATGTTGATTGCCAGATAACGAGGAATGCAATAAGAAGACTGTAAACTTAAGGCTATAGACTTAAGAAGAATGTAAACACTTATGTTATTATGCTCCATACCGATTAATTCCTTACATGATTACAAGACAAATGTACCTGGATCACAATTTATAGAATTTGGAAACACATTCTATTGCATCATCATTTGCCCTTTTAATTACCACAAATTTTGTTTTGATTTGTTTGTTGTTGTTTTTTTAATGGCCGCTGTGATATTACCTTAAAATGAGTAAAAATACAGTAATCCAGGTACAGTATCAGCTGGTCTCTTAAAGAATATGAACAGAGATTGGCTTTACTCCCTCTGGAATGGCTTGCCATTGATTAGTATATATTTAAATTTGTTCCTGTGTCCACCATATTCTGTATTTTTTTTATTTCTCCATTTCCTGTGCCAAAGGAAGTGACATGCACACTTTGTCTCCACCCTGCTCTGTCTTCACTGTTGCCTGGAAAAGGGCACAGCAAGACCACAACTCCAACGTCTCTTCAGAGCCAGTACAAAAGTCACAATTTACCCCTATGTCTTCCATTAACCATGAGCTGGTCTGTGTAGTGCTTGTAAGACTGGGCCTCCAAAAGAGAAGTGTGCAAAAGCATCTGACAGTGCTTTTCTTGATCTGTGGAGTAGAATACAATGAGCAAATGATAGGAAAACTCAATTGTATAATACCATGGGGTTTGCATTAATAAGGTCTAGCCAATCTATTATGTGCAGATGAAATGAAATTAGAAGGAAAGTTTTTTAAGTGAAAAGGTAAAAGGATTTGCGTCTAATTAGAAACATAATGAGCTCTGCTCTCTGTAACTCAGCTATAGATTTAATGGTCTACACAATTGGACTGAATGCATTAGTTCATAGGCTTGCATATTGTTCTCTTGATATTATCAGACTAATCCAACGGTTATTTGGGTTCTTAATAAAGTCATCAGTTAAGGTGTCTGTGTGATTATGTTTATTATTTCTAAACCTTTACCTGGTATACATTATTAAAACGTAGGTAGGTTCTCTAAACCATGTCTACAGTACTCAGCATGGGTTTTAAGTAAAATACTGAAACAGGACTGTTTTTAGTGGACGGGGTGCTAGGGGGTAGCTGACAGGAATAGAGGATTCGAAACAGGATAAAGCCTTCTATTCACCTTTGACAGTTCCTCTTCTTGTTATTCTCAAAGCCATCCTTTGGTTTCCATTTCCAATAAGCCTTAGAAAAAGGAAGGTAAAAAAATAGAGAAACTTGTTCTGTCTCTAATAGATTTGAAAAGAACTGAATCCCATCCAGCTGGGAGCCATCCAGCTTTGCAGACAGCAGCTAAAGGCCAAAAAACTAGACTTTCCACTTAAGGATGTTGGGCACTCAGACAAGAATCCTGGCATCTCATTCCTGAGACTTTACTCATAAACATAAAGTCCCACTATGGTCATTAAAGCAGCATTGGTTGGAACAGAAAGTTTAGTTTACCTTTTGTGAATATGCAACAAAAAAAAGTAATTGAAGTTTTGGGGGTTTTTTTTGTCAAGGAACATATCTCATGCTTGCCTATCAGGACATAGAAGTAACAGGTTTGGGTTTATATTGTGGTGAAGGAACAGCTAGCAACAGAACTTGTTTTTGTTTTGTTACAGACTACAGTATGTGGCTTTGTGCCAGAAGAGAAAAAAGTATCGTAACAAACTTCTTATACATTATTAATGTACAAAATAAAAGCAGCTAGCTATGAATTTATAATATATGATTATCATATAATATATATATATATACGCCATAACGCCATATACTAGTGATGTCCTATGGACAGGATTTACTTACTTCTTTGAGAAAATAAAACTCTTCTGCTTGTAAAACAAACTCCTAAGTTTAACTTTATGATTTGTTAAACAAATGCCTGATTCTGGTTATTTATAAAATTTAATTGTCATCTTGGTTTGCTGCGGCAAAGCGGTGAAGACTTATGTAGCAGGCAATGTTGTGTGATACACTGCCGTTACAGATTCTGTCCCCTGTCGGTGACATGAGATGAGGTAAAAAGCTCTATGTGTTGTGGGTAAGATGCTAGTGTGCTGGATTTTTTAAAAATCTGTGTAAGAGGCTGCAAACTCTTTTGGAGAGGCCTGAAAGTGGCTTCTTTTTATTTCTGATTGATCCCTGGTCATCTCATCATCTGGAATAAAGGATTGAGATTTTGTGGGCGGTAATTATACTCCTTCCTGTTGAGCGTGAACTGCAACAGATGAACATCTGTATATTCTTAGAGGGACTGTAACACAGAGTTAATAACTGATAGAGTAGCGCTTGGCACACAAAAAACACTAACAGTAAAACTTTAACTCATTACATGTGGAATGATTTGATCAGTAATTGTTTTTATTGTGTTAACAGTACAATAAGAAATGTTTGACACTCTAACAGGATCAATAAAAACTACTTTAATTATTCTGTTGTTTGCTTCTTTTTTTTTTTTACTTCACACCAATTTTAAAAACTTTTATCCATATGTCTGTCAGAGCAAAAGAATGTTTGGCACAGTGTTTACCTTGCTCTCAAACCACACCAGACTATGGCTGTAGAATAAATTTTTTTTTGAAGATGATTCAGATTTGAGGCTTGATGGTGGTTATTTTTTTAGCTCCATGTTTGAAATGGTAATGCGTTACTTAGTTGCATCTCACTACTCTTTCCCAGCCAAAGCACTGTTAAATATGAGCATCAATACTGACATTAGAGCTTCCATGACCTCCAATCACAGGTAAAACCACTGGAGACATTACATAACTGGAGATTCTAATCAGCATTACTGCCACCAAGAAAATATTAGAAAAAAAATAAATATCAGTGACTTTCATCCAATCCAAATGTATATAAAAATGTAAGTAATGAAAAACAGATAACAGAGAAACTCCACATTTATGAAGAATGTCCTTAGCAAGTTTAATCAGGATTTGACAAGGGGTTCCTTAATAAGTATTAAAAAAGTGTGACAGATCAGTATACACTAGCAAGTTTCATCTCAATTGGACAAGTGGTTCCCCATACAGATGGACGGACATTCAGCTCAACTGAATCCCCACTGTATACTGCCATCCCCATCCAAATGCATGTGTCTAATTACATTTCTTATTGTCATCTTGACTTCCCTGTGGTCATGAGCATCTTCTTGTTGTTTTTCCCAGTGCTGGAGGAGTGGTATCAAAATGTCACAATGAAGGTTTGGTCTTTGAGTTGCATACATAAGCATTTGTAATTCATTTTCTCGCTCTAATGGAAAGGAAACACAGTCACAGCTGATATTTCACTGTTCTAGCAGCAAATTATGATATCGGAAGTCATCTTAAAGACTAACACTAAGAGTACTGAACACAGCCCTCCAGTTGTCTGACCTCATCCTAAGACAACTTTTAAGAAATGTACAATACAGCTTTACTAGGGCAAGGTCAGCAGGACTCCAGTATTGTGTTCATAGCCCCAACAGTAGCGATCTGAAGCCAAAATGGAAGTCAAGAGTCCTCAGATATCAGAGAAAACCATGGGTGGAAGAAAACAGTTGCAGAGTGACATTTCAGTCTGTATCTAGCCTCCCCTCCCCCTCTATTTCTCTCTCTCTCTCTCTCTCAGTTGTGTTTCAGAGGCAGAGGAAGGAAAAGGAACAGTTGTGGCAAGATAGATCGGATGTATATCTGTCACATGGCAGAGTTCTGTCATAACCCGCAGAGATACAGGAAACCAGACAGCAACAGGCAGGCAGTGTATGCAACTGATTGAGAACTGATAACAGATCACTCCTCTCATACACAGACTTCAGCCACATTAGGGTTGAGGCAGCAAAAGCGAAGGGAGTGACTCAGAAAAATATGCAAGCAAACTATTTCTGCTTGTATGTTTGTGTTACAAGTAAATGTTAAAGAGGAACTTTTACTTCCTGTTATTTAATAAACATGATTACTAAAGATAACTTAACTGTTGGCTGTCCCCTGCATGGCACAGCGTGTTAAGGACACACGTCAAAACCACGTCTGCCGTCTACACCCAAATCCCAATGGTTCATCAGGCCTTTAGTGTCGCTACTATTTTTAATGTTAATGATATTAGCATTATAAGCAGTGCTTCTGTAGTTTGTTATGGGTGATGAATTTATACTTCGGTAACTGGATTGGGATGGAGTTTGAAAGTTGGCCCGTTTCCTTTGTGAATAACCTTTTTTCTCCTTCACACGTTATTGCCATAGCACATCAGCAGTCCAGTCTGTAGGCAATCACATCCAGATCAAACTCTATTTAAACTACTGTGTTGAAAGGAATTCTAGAATGACTTTAATGGACTTTGTGACTGCATTCAACAGCATTGGAGTTCCAGGCACGGGCCGCTGTTACTAGGATACCAAACAGCATTAGCAGAAACGTTACTCCGATCACCAGGAAGAGTGAATTACTTCCTATCCGGTCCGATAGTTATGGCTTGTGAACACTCACAACAATCCAGGCCATTCAATTGGCTGATACAGGATCGATCAGCGTGGAGCTTTACTGAGGAGTAACTAATAAAAGATAAACATAGCTATAAGGAATAAGAACCAAGGTGGATGTATGCTAGTTTAGAAATATACCATGCATATTATCTTACCAAGGTCACACTGTTGTTTGCTGGAAACATCACATAACCTTTGCTCCACTGAATTCTCTTAACCCACCCTGAGAAAGCCATTGTTTATCACCCACTGAGCTGCAGGTTACAGTGTTCGATATACCTGTCTCTAGATACAGCCACCATTGGACATTCAACACATATCTCAGAGGAAAGGAGCAAGTGGGTGTCAAAGTAAAAGCAACAGCTGAGCTCACAATAATAAGAGAAGTTCAAGAAAGGCTGGAGGACAAGTCGTGACAGAATTAGAGAAACGGGCTCAGATAGATCACATTTTATTCAAGACACAGCCGTCCATGCTTTGTACAGCTAATCAGCACATTCAACAAAAAGCTGTGTGTCATTTCTTGTCTCTTAAATAGTTCTGATCATAAAAGATCAGTTTAATATATTATTGCCAACAATCCTACAGCCCCCTGCCTCATTTGCTACCCTACTTCCTGTTACATTCAAGTAACTGGATTTAATAAGGGGATATAAGTTAGCTGCCCTGAAAACAAACATGTATTACATATCTGATTGAGTAAAGTATAGGCTGGTCTTTGTGTTGTTTTTAGAAATCCCGCTTACTGCCTTTTGGGTTTCCTGTAATAAGACAACAGATGTCTATGACCAGGTCACTCTTTTGGGTTGGTGTAACATTGAAACTAGTCAGTCAAAATGAAAACAACAATACTGTACAATGCTCTGTAAATGGTGAAGATAGCTTTAAAAAAAAAATGAAATCATTGAATTATACAAGATCATTTTAAAAGTGTCCTCCTATAGCCTGTATAGTTTTCAGAAGAATCTCCCAAGGAAAAGCTACTAAAGCATTGTATTGTGAAATTCAAGCTGTGAAAGGGAGGAAGCCTCTAAACCACCAGGTTTTTTTTTCTGAGTGTGGTACGCTGCTGCTAGCTAACAGGAAGCAGTTGTTCAGGGAAGGCAGGCAAGCCCAGGCAGGAATAGAGAAAAAAGACCAAACCGCTCACGGTATGACAAGACAAAATGGTTCCAACACAGAAATCTAAAACACAGTTGTCTCTATCAATCCTCTTTCATTGGCTCATAAACAGCCAGTAGGAACTGTTACTCAGAAGACCAGTTTCTTGAGACAGATTTATGAAGCTAATGGTAAGAATACAATTTTTTGTTCTGAACGAATACAAAAAAAAAAAAAACCTTTAAAAGCTACATTTAAAAAAGGATAGCAATATATTATATTCTTTTTTTTTTTTTTAAATATATCATCTCTCTTTTTTCTTCATATGTTTCACAAGGACATGGACCATTTCCAAGTCTGGTCTGTGTGTTTGGATTGTTTGGGATTATCAACTGCTGCCAGCTTCCATCTCCAACTGGGTGGGGGTGGGGGGCTGTCACAGGCTGTTATTACTAAAACTCTCACCTTCATTCTTAAATGTAATTGCATCTTACAAAATATTTCCATACATCTTACCCATTCTGCACTTCCATTTACCTAGGTCTGAAATGTGCGGTTTTTAAAGCAGCACATATAGCCGAGATGGATTTGTATTTTAAAAACAGACACCTGGAACTACACTATGTTAAGAAAGTACAGTTTGTCTGCCTTACTTTCCAGGATGTCTGTTACTGCTTTACTCCCTCTGTCATTTCCTCTGGGTAATGCTATAAGTTGAATGCATGTCAGTCAAAAAGTGGAAGCAACTGAAGCCAGTAAAGGGGTTGGGATAGCTGTACCCTCCAGGTGAAATAACACAGGAAGTGCAGTTTTCTGTAACCTAGTGTACTACCAGATATCATTTTTAAAAATTATTTATTTATTTATTTTACTTTTGAGACCTATATAATTAATGTTTATGACAGAAAATGTGTGGTACTGTTGTTAGCTTCAAATTACTTTAACAGGATTAGTTTGGACTAAGAATCACACATCGCAAAATTATAAAGAAAAAATAATTCAATATTTATTTGCAGTATAAACAAGTCTTGTGTTGGGTTCCGTATACTATACAATATATAGCGTCATTCTGTATATCCTTCATTAAATCAGAAAGTAGAACTACCCTACTACCAAGCCCATATTTACACACATATGTAGACTGCATCTTAAAAAAACGTGTACAGCACAAACAGTTATTTAACATTTTACACTGTAACACGATGCAGATCCAAAAAATCCCTGAAAATGTCCTGAGTGAGGTAAGAAATACTTTTTACACTCATTTCTGTCTCTATACTATTTTCTGTCTCACTCACTCTTGCTCTCCAAGCTACAATAAATTCCACAAAAACTTGCGTTCCTGTGCGCTGGCACTAAACAGAGAAACATGTTTAAGTTTCTCTTAACATTAATACAAAGACACAAACATTCCTCCACAAGAAAAGCGGCTGAAAAAAAAAAATGTACAAAAAGTGGTCTCCTCAAAGTAAATTTCAATTGTGGGGTCTACCATTTTCAGGATGGTTTGCCAACTGTACTCTTAGCCACCTTAGAGAGACAGGACCAGGCTTGTGTCCAACATGAGAAAAGGTGTGCTAGTCAGTTCAATCTTCTGTCAAAGAGCCATATTCATAAAAACTAACATTGGTTTAGCAATATGCAACATTTCTTTTTTTTTTTTTTGTTTTTAATTCAGGCCACTTTAATAACTTTCTTAGCAAGCTAACACATAATACAGCAAGTTTATGAATACAGCCTTCAAGATCGGAAGATGTAAATCCGCATTTGTCACCACAGGCTTGAAAACAACCTCAGCTTTGAAGACATTAAGCTGTATTTCTTGAAAATCTTCTATAAAAGTGGCTGAATTGAAAAAAAGAAAAAAAAAAAAAAGAGGCCTCTTGTTAATTAAAATTCAGCAAAACATGTGTTTTTCAGAGATTAAGAAAAACAGTTTCAGTCCCATTACAAACAAATTTGTGGGCACCGTTGACGTTAGTTATAAAACGTTCAAGCACAATGTTTATTATTATTATTATTATTAGTAGTAGTAGTATTTTTTTTTTAAGTGAAATACAAATATTATGTTGAATAGTCAGCAGAAGAACATTCTAAAATAGATAATAATAAGGCCAGCCTAAAGCAACAGTCCCTTCTTTGCAGAGAACCCTTTGATTGAACAGGCCCTGGTGTCTCCCAGTTCCTGGAAGAATCCCCTCTCTTTCTTTCTGTTGGCAGCTCGATTAAGGTCTTCCACTTCCTCACTGCAAAGTCTGGGTCTTGAAGTAGCAGGCAGCAACAGTGGCAAGCTGCATCATTCACCCACACCCTGCCCTTCATCCTTCTCTCAACCTCAAGTTTTGGACGCGAGCACAGGCGACTGAATGATATCCAATCAGAGCTCCATCATCTGTGTCCATGATGAGGCAACCCAGAACCATGCTTTCTTTAAGGAAGCAGGGGTTTGGAGCGGTCCATCTTTCCTAAGCAGTGAAGGAACAATGAGCTTTGAAGTAAGTGCATCCGCCTCTCCCAGTCCAGCCTGTCCTTGGACACTAGCTGCAAGGGGCGATCGCAGCCTTGGACTGGCAGGCAGGAGAATAAGCGAGTGTCTCTTTATCTTTGTGGAGTACCAGCTTAACTGTGCAAACTGCATTAGGTCAATACAAACATAGAAAATAAAAAAAGTTATTTATTTTTCTTTTCTTTAGTTACAATCTAAGATTTTGTTTTTCTTTTAAACAAACAGTCTACATTTGTGTTCGATCAAGTCCAGACTCTACATTGAGTAGAGTGCGATTACCTCAATAAGCAGTATGCTCCGACCGGACACTAATACGTTGGCACCATCCATTTCGTGAGGTCAAGTGCATAAGTCTCTCTAATAAGTTCACTTGCGCTGTGGCTCTCTCCACCTCTCCCTTTGAAACAGTCCACTGCTCTCAGGTAAGCAGTCTTTGAAGAAGCTTTGGATAGCATACTTCAGTTTAATATATGTATATATTTTTTTTTAACAATAACCCAGTCAAAAGGCAAGAGAAGCCATTTCTTAATCATCTCAAGTAGGGTCAGGGCATCTAGAGATGCAGGTAAAGCCCTCCTAGCAGCATGCAGAGGCATCTAGCTGCTCCAACCTGTAGTATATACCAAGATCACCTGGTAAGAGGTTTGAAATACTTAAGGAGACGAGAAAAACCTTCAGGCACCTAGCCAGCCCCCCACCTTCATGTGGACTCCAGAGTGTCCAGCTGGAATACGTTGTGATTGGTCGGTGTAGTGAAGTACAGCTGGTCACTGGGCGTCCGGTTGTCGCAGGGACTATTCAGCCCCAGAGTCCGCTCAAAGTCCAAGAGTTGGCCCATGAAATTGAAGTTGGGCGAGATGTTGGACTTTTTCCGCTTCACAAAGTCGTAGGCGTCGTTCAGGGAAAGGTTGAGCTTCTGCATCAAGTAGGCCACGGTGACAGTCACCGAGCGGCTGATCCCTGCAAGGCAGTGTACCAGGATCCCACACTTCTGTGTACGAGCCTCATCTGCAAATGGAAAAAATAAGCGTGGTTACAGTTTATCTATAACAAACCAATTTCCCTGTACTTTATGCAGCAGCCCTACTTTTAAAAGACTCTTCTGCAATAGAAAAAATAAATAAAAAGTTACTATCTGTGCTGGTCATATGGATCCTGCTCAAAAACAGTGCTCCATTTTCAACAGGAATGCTGAAGTTGACTACTTTTCATCCCTCCCACCCTATCCAGTGTGTTCTAGATGTACCAGGCAAGACCAGAGATATAACAATGTAGGAGTTAGTTATTTATTTTTTAGAAAGGGCTGTGGAACCTGATTCACTTCTGAGCTATCTGAGTCCATTTCATTACAGACATGCCTACCACAGCCAAAAACTTCTTGCTTTCCAAGTCATTTATAATGAGGGTGGATTGGACTGACCTACTTTCCATGCACAGAATGGCCAGTTTATGTGTGGTTTGTGTTTGCAATAGATCTCTTTTTAACAGGGACCAAATCTGGTCTCAGACTTCATTTATCAGAAGGACTTCAAGTATGAAGCAGGGTTTCCTCAAAGTCACATGCTCTGTGCAAGAGCTGGCTGCAAAAATACTTTACTCTCAACAGCTGAATTTTACATTCTACGACTACACAATAACATTCATCAATGCATAGCGTACATAGCAAATCCAGTGTCGGATCTGTAAACGTTTCTGTGCCCACTGTAAGGAAATCAAGTTCCGTTTCTGAGATCAATGGAGTGTTAAATAAACACCAAGCTGTGTAAAGACACTGGACAAAAACGCTGCCCATTGCTGCATCCAGCATACCTCTTCAATTTAAAAAAGACAGATAACCACTTGAAAAGTGCTTTGCAGGAGGATGGCTGGGATTTTAATGGAGAAGAGAGAAAAAAAGAGATATTCGTACTCGATTTAACCCTGAAATAGCACAGCAGGGACTCAATGTACCGACAGTAAAACAAAAACAAATAAACACACTATTCAGGTTAAAACAGGATGCTATCAGGCCACACTGCGTTTCCGTCACCCTGTTTCAGAATTCATTTTAAAAACACTTGTCTTTTGAAGCACCGTTCACGTTTTCCAAAAAATTGTTTTTACAGTATGTGGGCAAAGTAATTCTCCATTTCCTGTCATTTCAGCCAACTACATGAACGCACCCCCCCCAGTGAAGCAGAAAGCAGAAGAGGGAACGAAAGACAAGAATAAACAGGAAATTATATGAACAAACAATAAACAGAAAAAATGCACAGATTAGGATGACCGCTCGCCACTCAGACTAGACAGTTAAAATGCCAAGCTAAACTTTTGGTTAACCCTACAGGAGTCAAGAGTTCCTACAAGCTATCAAGATGCCAATAAGTGTCCCTTTTTTTGCCGGTGGACAACTTAACCGATCAATACCAGGGTTCAGCAGCAGTAGCATGTTTGAGCTGCTTTAGTTTAAATGGACTTCTGTTGTTAGTTGTGTCAGTTGAATACCCTGCAGAAAAACCCTGGGACTGCGTAGCTACTACTAATGCTACCGAAGCGGCTTTTTATGGACTTCATAGCTCTTCTTTACTATCAAGCCAGGTTTATGATCAACTATACCCGCTGCAGTCACCAAGCCAGCCCAGGGGACTAATTATGACTGGCCTGTCTTCCATTGCAGTGGGACTGAAGTCACACATCCCTAACCCACAGATGTCTATGTGGACAGTAGCAACCTGTTTCTCTGTACTACAACAATTACAAGCCATTCTTAAAGAGGATCTTGGCGTTCATTTTAAGTTTAACTAGCCATATAGTGCAGTACATGTTTCGCCTCAGTAGAAGAGCTTGTTTCTAAACCACTTATTCAATATGAAGTTAGTCTGAAATAGTCTAATGCTAGTAACGGTTTCCCCCTACTGACTTGACCTTTCAGCTTTCTTCAAAGTGGGTCATTTTCTGAAACAGTGGCTCTTTGTATAAATAAACATTGCTCTGAACAGCCTGAAAAGCTAGACAAACATTCATAATCTCTATGTACTTGTTTAAAAGGGTTGTTTGCCAATATGAACCACACTCACTGCTGAAAAAAAAAAAAAAAAGAATTTTAAAACCATATTCTATAACATCAATAAAAATAAAGGCACTGGAAAATGTTGACAGAAAAGATTAACTGTAATCTAATCTACTGCTGAACTCACTAACAGGAAGTACATTTCTACCCTGGGTAAAGATCACCATAGCTGTACATGCAGGGCTGCACTAGAGACATATAAAAAGAACCCATGTGCTTTCTGGATGACAGTACAGGTCACACAGAACATGCTACACATTGAAAGCACGAATGCCTACTGCAACAGGAAGCTTTCAAATCTGGGCTGAACACCCTGTTAAACTTTGTAGGGACATACAGTAAGCTGGGACAGCAGAAGATGTACAGTAACAAGAAAGATCTTTTTCATGTTTTTTTTTTTTTTTTTTTTTTTTTCAGGCAGTTAGAAATTCCCAGACAGTTGAGTTGTACAGCTCAGTGGCTATTAATCCACGCAAGCCATGGAAAACAGAAGGAACGTTTCCCTAAATGAAGTCAAGCAATACATCGCAACTGCTACTGTAACCGAATCTTCGAAAACAAAACACAATAAGATACATGTGTGCGAGAGCTTTACATATACTACCGGTCAGAACGTTATTTTTTCTTTTATAGTTTGGAGGTGTCTAGTGGACTTATAAAGGCAGCCCAAGCATAATTCAGAAAGATGGGCTCACTGCCCTGTGAAGGGCAGTCACAACAGGAGATAGCTTCAGCATTTGACACGGGCACCGAAAGGTTAAAGGAAACAAACACAAAAGAAAAAAAAAAAAAGGATGAAAGCAGCATCATCTCTGCTGACACATACTGCACAGGGATTCCCCCTTGGATGAAAAACAAAGGGGTGAGCCTTATTCTTCCATGGCCAGACCCATGGTGGAGATTTACCATACCGAGAGATACAATTCTAATTAGTTGCCTGGCCTAGAATTATATTTTTGTTTGTAATCACTTACAGTGGATTCTTGCAGTAATTCTTACAACCCCCATAACTCTGAACTTTCGGTCTGGAAAGCCATATATATATATATATATATATATATATATATATATATATATATATATATATATATATATATATATATATATATATATATATATATATATATATATATATATATCAGGTCAGTGTCAGTGTGTGTAGTTACAGTTAGCCGAGCTGTGTATCACTCAGATCTGTTGACATACACTCCAAAGTCGCTGCAATTAAGGCTTGATCACAAGATAGCCTACCCTCTAAATATCTTTTCTAAAAAAATATATTTAGTACAAGGCTTTTACACATTAACAAAACTGTAGTGTGTGTGTGTGTGTGCGAGTGACACTGTGGATGAAAGCAGTCTTTTTAAAGGTTTTTTGTGAACCTGTAAATTCTGCAGTTTGTGTAGACTGTGCAAACTTCCAATACAATTCAAAATAACATTAATGTGCCACAGAGGTGTATACTGTACTCTTTTTGAGTTGCGTTTTAATGCAAATCTGTAATAAAAATATGAATTAACCATGGAGCTGACACGTAACATGACTATTTAAATACCTCAAACTACCAACTTGTTACACAGTGCAAGGTGAACTTGACTTACTGAATGGCTTTGCTGAACAGTGCTTGAGGAGACAGCTGCCTGCCCTCCAAACAAAATCAAACTACATGGTATGCATGTATTATTCAATGCACAAGTATCTGCAGTCATTTGCAGGTTTTCATATGGAAATTGCCCATTCGTGTTCATGTGGAGTGTATAGACATGTATGTATATTCTGAACCCCGCCCCAGCATCTTAATGTCATTCAGATCATACAAGCGTTTGCTGGATCCTCATTTTAAACTTCCCCACACGTCACCTATGACAATCTCATCGTCATTCTTCAAGAAAACAGTCTGTTTGCCAGAGGTAAATCTCATCAGACTGCTGTGTAAGTGAAAAAGCAACAGTCAGACATATGCACCCCTGCTGCCTTAACCTGCAGTTTACAACTCGCATTACACTCTAAACGAGTCTGCAATCAGATAACACAACAGACAGCAGACACTAACATTCACCTCCTTGATACAAAAGTGATGAGTAATTTGAGTAAGTCGTCAACAGCGGAGGACAGATTGAACAAGATTTCGTTATGTAATTATTCATCTGTGTATTATTTAATCAGAGAAGTTAAGCATAACTTCTGTGTTTCTGCTAGCTCTCCTTAGCTCAGTAGTTCAGCATTTCAGAACCCTTGTAGTATTTTTAAGGCCTAGTTCAATCAATCAAATTTATTTTGTATAGCGCCATTCATGCCAAGGTATCCCAAAGCGCAGTTGCCAACCCAGGCAGAATAATTTAAATTGTTTTTTAAGACTGGATAGGGTTTTGTGCAGTACAACTGTGAGAAGCTTTCTGAAAACAAGCACAGATGTGAGGAAGGAAGTGAAAGAAAGAAGACAACCCAAAGTGTAAACACATCAAGACGGAAAAGAACTCACGATAAATGTATCGCTCAAGGAGTATGACTTGTCACTTACCAATGAAAGAGATGGCCTCTGGGAAGAACTGAGAAAGGTTTTGACTCCAGTGATCAGAGATGGGGATCTGTTTGTACTTGAATTCACCGTCGTGTTCAAACACGTTAGGCAGGTTGGGCGTCACATTCAGGATGTACTTTATGTCGTACTTGCCCAGCACGTCAAGGTTGGTGGAGTCTTTGGCACAGCCCAGGTAAAGGTACGGGAGGATCTGGACTGGGAAGGCCGGCTGGTTGCTGGGCAACGGGCTTCCCTCCGACTCAGTGGCACTGCTGGGCTCCCGATCTGACTCCCCATCGGAGCAATCGGAACTTATCCGCAGTCCTCCCAGACCCAGCACAGGCATGGGGGGAGAGCTGCTGGGACAAGAGGTGTCCAGACTGGTCTCACAGTGCTCAGAGTACTCTGTCTGAAACTTATTGAATCCACCTAAGAGAAATAAAACAACAAAATATTTCAAATTGTGTGTGTGTGTGAAGTTGTACACACACACACAAACACATTGAAAATGACTTGCAGCTTTATTTTTTCACATGTACTGTACAAAGACATACTAATTTAGGTTGACATTCAAATGTATCAATTTTATTATTTACTTTTTAAATAATAGCTGTCAACACACAAAGTTATATTCTGGGATTACTCAACTGAATTGCCCAGCATTTTAATAAACATCTACTGTACTTGAATGCCAGCAAATTAAACATAATAATAACCTTTTCCACAGTATAAAACAACAGATACAACACTGTACTGTACATGCTAAGATCGGTTGGGCTGTTTTGTTACGAAACCAGACAACATAGTTTATTCTTTTAAGAATATTATTTAGCCATTATGTGACATAAGTTAATAAGAGGGATTTAAAAGTCCAGAGGTATATTTCATTTAGTGTATCTTCACTCCGAGTACATTCTCCAGGTTGTATTAAAAAAAAAAAAAAACACTGTAGTAAAGCGTATTTCAATAAAGAACATTAAAAAAACAGCAATTTTGTGTATTAAAACATTCAGAATATATCAATAGTAACGTACACATTACAAAAAAAAAAGCATATAGGAAAGACTGTTTCGACTGTTTTAGAATTCTTCTGAATGAATCTTTTTGTGAATGACAAGGAAGTCTCAAAGAAAAAAAACGAAAATAAAACAAAACAAAAACCCAAAGGCTACAACAGCTTAAAAAAAACAAACCCACAAGGCGAACTTGTTATTAACGTGGTTTGCACTTTAAAAACCAGCAAGATTTCTGTTAAGGAGTGTATATGAGATCCCCGCTCCACCGCCCCCTCGGATTTCTAGCTGGCCATTCATGAAAAGCAGGGCTTTTTCCTCAAGGAAGACAACATGGCGAAGCCATTTTGGAATTTTAATTGAAAACATCTTTGTCTCTGGCACACTCTTTCACAAAGTTCCCTCTACAGATTCTTAACCTTTGCGTGTTTAAATGTTACGCAGTTATTACATTTGAAATGTCGATTAGCAACCACAAGTTAATACTTACTGGTTTTACTTTTGTGACTATGTTTGTGATATTTAATATTATATAGAATAGACTACAGACTGCATTGATTGACAATGTGTACATTTAAGAAACAAAATACTTTAGTAGTGATTCTAATGTCATTTGAAAGTATCGCCCCTAAAATTTCCAATGCATTTAATATTATTACAATGTCCTTTGAAAGTAACTTTTTTGTAATACTAAACTTCTGTTTTCTTCTTCTTTTTCTTCTTCTTCTTCTTCTTCTTGTGTTTGTATCTCTTTAAACTATATAAGTTTATTTTAAAATCTTTCAACACGTTTAAATTTAAACACCGGTTTTTTTTTTTTTTAACTTTTTGGAGGTAGAGGGTGTATGTGATTTATCCTAAAAAGCAACCCCCAAAAATGCATTACGTTTTAATTTTCACAAATCAAAAAAGCCTTGCATTGGTGCATGGCAAGTCCATTCACTAGTTCATTAAGGGTCACTGCAACGAACCGCTGAAACGCGGACTGCTTGATGCAATACACATTACATGCAGCTCTTCTTACCGTCCAGGTAATAAGCCTCGCACCCGTCATCGCGGAGTTTCTGCAGGAGAAGCCCCAGCACCGAGCTAGCCGCTCCATTCTCCTGCCAGTCAGAGGTGGCCTCGTCATACAGCACCACTGTATCAGTCTTGCACCGTTTCACAAACTTCTCCTTATCCTCGTTGTTGGGAATGATGGACCGGATAGGCAAGTTCCCCTTCTTCAGCCTCCTGAGCATGAGTCCCGGGATGGCCAGGTTGATGGCTGTCTCTATATGAGACGACTCAAAAAACTCGTGGCTCCGGCAATCCAGCAGGAGCAGCGAGCTCCCCCCGGACTCCAGTTCCTCCTGCAGCCATTCCACGCTTTTGCTCGGCATCATCATGGTCATGTCCCGGGAGCTGCTCCAAAGATTATTTTTCATGAGGAAAATATACGCAGGGTGTTTTTTTGTAATAAAGAAAAATATATTCAAGGGGATCCGACCACTAAAAAGGCACCCCTTCCAAAAAGCCAGATACGGTACCAAGTCCACCGATCTAGCTGCGTAACACACTATGTGGACTTTGCAATTAGGACGTTAAAAACATGAATACTATTTATTTTTATTCCTCTATCAATCGGGCGGATGCAATCCTTTTCGTCCTTTTTTTACGATTTGAAATGTTGAGGTCCTTGTGATGTGGACCGTGCAACCCTTCTCGTTGCTAGTTTAAGCACAACTGTACAGCTGCACGCGTTAATGCCGGTGTCAGTATTTTGGATTTACAGTGCAGATGATTATTTCAGCATGTTATAACCATTCAGCTCTGCTCCCTCCAGTTTGTCATTTCCTGCAACCACTCTCTGACAGTCCCAATTAAAGGGGTTTGCTGACAGCTGTTGCGTCATCGAGAAGGCGGAGTTTCACAGTGCAGGATTTAAAGACGCAGAACGTTTGTGTTTGTTTTCTTAAAAGTTATATTCACACCGGCATGTCAGTTATTGACAAACAATCTTTTAAGTTTCATCTACACCTTTCTTAGATTAAATGTTATCTCCTCTAACATCCTTTTTATACATTATCGGGAATAATCCAACTAAATGTGTAACTAAATGCAGTTATGATTACTTTCCCCCCCCCCCAATAGCTCTTCCTATAACGCCCACCACTTTTAGAAATATTGTTATTTTTATTATTTATTTGTATATCTCAACAAATGACAGTCGCACTGAGAATAGATTTGGGTTTAACAAGCGGTAGTAATCGGCTTATGTTGGGGGGGGGTTGTGGTATAGAACTTTGAACATTCATTAAATTTTGAATTGACAGTAACGGGTCATGTGACTCAGTTCGTCCACACAGGATGTATAAAAGGGATCAGTTTCTGTAGCTGTGATTTGTGCTAATGTGTATTACTGCGTAGGCTGTATAGGACACTGATGTACAAGAAGCAAGAAAAAAGAACCCGCTTTAGGACATTTCTAAACAGGGTACATTTCGAAGGATATTTTTACATTACATAAATCTTCCTTACAGAGAGTAAGGTGTAGGCTTCAGAGTGGGGGTTGGGAAAAAAGAACAGAGGATGTCCCATCACTAGCACGAGTATGAGGGAGGGATCTTTCAAGAGATCGGGAATTGCATTTGCTTTTTCAAAATTGCCAACATTCTTTGGACACTGAAATAAAGTTGTTTGATTCATGGTCTTTCGAGAAAACGTAAATAGCTTTTCAACAGTTGCCTAAGGTGAATGAACACAGAACAAATATACAGTGTTTATATCGATCAGATAAAAAAAAGAAAGAAAAAAAAAAACTGTCGTGTTCCACTTCAATTCATTATGAATTTGTGGCCATTAAAAAAGAAAAAAAAATCTTCAGGACTAGAAATCATTACAAGCAAACTTGATAGAGACAGTATATTTATTTTACGACGCAGTCCCATATAATTAAGGTAAAGTGCAAACCACATTACAAATGAAGTTACACTTTAAAAAAACAAACCAAAAAAAAAAAAAAAAAAAAAAAGCCCTGTCTCTTTAAAAGGCAGTAAGTGTCAAGCATGTGATTGACAGTTCAGTGGCTAACATTACTCCTACAGCACAGCATTCCTCACAGCGTGCAGTAGGTGGAGATAGAATGCCCCACGAGCCACACAGTGGGCGTGTGCATTCAACAACAGTGTATAAGAAAACGCGGGAAATTAAATATATAAAGTGGGACTGCATTATTTCAAAAGTTTGACAAAAAGTGTATTTGAATCATGTCTAGTATTAGAAATTGCATAGAGAGATGCTCATATTTAAGCACTGTTAATGTAATGCATAATGCAAAACAACAATAATGCACACACATTCTGATTCGGGTATCAAACACATTTTACACTGGAAAAGATGTTCTGATTTTGCATTTTTATTTTCTTCTTTCAGAACAAATACAATTTGCACAGCCAGACAAATCAGCAAGTGAAACCTGTGTGTTGTCGAAGCTATTTATCAGTAAGCTTACATAGCAGATGTAAAAGATGAAACATCAACAGTTGTCTTTTATTTAGGCTTGACTAAATAAACCAGTCTCTTACTGAGTTCCTCAAGTCTGACCCGAAGGAACTATTTGGGATTGTGGAAAATGGAACCAGATGGCCATGCAAATTATGTTTAGAGAATTCAAAACATATGAAAGCTCAAATTCTGCCCCTGAGAAGGCAAAGGAGAACACAAAATGCTGCAGTGTAGTCCTGGATATGAATGCAGGCTAGTATCTGTATGAAAAATCATAACTCAGATAAATCTGCAAGGATATGATTCATTTGACTTCATTATTTGATACGGTAATTGGGGGTCTGGTTATTTAGCAAGAGCAGAGGAATACGGGGGGTGGGGGGTGGGCTTTGTAGTCTCATGGTCCCCCAGGACACCTGACCACAACTCAAATGAATCAGTAGAAGCACATTCTGTTCTGCTTACAATCACCTGCTTTTGTTGCATAACTGTGCATTCTGTCAGAGCAGGGGTCTCCAACCCTGGTCCTGGAGACCCCCAATCCTGCAGCTGTTATAGGTATTTTTACATAATCAATGGCTAAAGATCTGCAGCACATGTTAATCTTGATTAATTAAGCCAATAATTGGTTCAATTAAGTAACTGAGAGCTCGGTTGAAAGGAAAACCAGAACCCCCTGTAGCTCCCCAGGACCGGGGTGAGAGACCCCTGTGTTAAAGGAGCTGACAAATCCCCACCAACCCCACCCACCAAGTTCGGTTTGGTCCAAACTACCAGGCTTCGCCTTGTTCTTGGAATGAGGCACTGCAGATTGTTAAAACCTTCCCTGAGATTTAGCTAAGGGTCCCTCCTGTCCCTGTTTTCCCTGGATCGTCCAGGAAAACCGTTTTTGAGGAAGGTGTCCCGGGAATTCAATATGCCTTCCCAGCACACTAAATCCCAGTACCATAAATTGAGCACAAGTTAGATCAGTCAGGATACAGTATTACTGCACTGGAAGCACAGTATTAATTGGCTGCCAATACTATAGCAGTATAATAATATTATCAATGTTTCCAATTGGATGAATAGAGGATTTCTAAAGAGAGTTTCAACTTTTAACAACTTAACTTTTTACTGGTTTAATTAATGATGCATTCCAGTGTACAAGACGATGGTTTGTAACCTGTTGCACAATACACTCCAAGAGGAAAAGTATTCAGGGAAGTAAAGTCACGTATCAGAGAACACTTCTGCTGTGGCTGAGGAAGTGTGTGTTTTTTTTCTTTTTGCTGCTCTATCTTGTAACCACACAGTACAGTAGATCCCAGTGTGGAACTCGTGTGAATACGTGAAGCATACTCCCTGAAAACGCCCAAACAAAACAGAACAAACAAAGCACAAGAATGCCAGGCGACATACATTTTACTGATGGAAGACATGTCATAGTCAGCACAATTAGCAGCTATCAAATTCAGCAAATAAATGGACAGAGCAAAATGGTCTGAAATGAATGGCACTGTACCGTATAAGAAAAAGAAAAATTCACAGTGTTCCATAAACAAGCTGCTGGGATAAACCAATTCATTTTTTTAAATGTCCACAGCTTTAGGTTCAAACATGCTCTAGTGTTTTGTAAGTGGGAAAAACATATCGGAGGCTAATAAGCTTCTTGTGTTGTTCACAGCTGAACGTTTAAATGAGGCACATAATGTGCGTAAAAATAGATAGAGCATAGAACATGTGAAGATCTGAGATGTTTCAGTGTTTAGAAAGGAGCATTGCTTACCTTATCTGCAGTAAACATGAGGAAGTAATTCACTGAGTGTGGTTTTCTGACGTCAATGAACACTTAAAAGTGAGAGCAAAGCCTATGCAGTTTAGATATGAGTGAACATTTTGGGGGGAATTACATTTCAGTCTGACAGTTTTAAATCTTGCAAATCACCCAAAACTCCCAAATCTGCTGTTACTGACCCCTCTCCACTGTCCATTTATTGTATTAAGGGATATTAATGAAAGTTTTTTTGAATTCCCCCTGGGAGTATTAATATAGAGGTAAAGGTGCTGGTTTTTAGACGCTATTTGAAGCATTAAAACAGACCCCTGTGTTGTTTTGAGACCCAGAAGCTGTGCAGGTTACTTACCTCTTTGTTTGCATTCACTTAATACTGCCTAAGAACAAACCAAAGGTCGACAGGAAAAGCTTGGTAATATTGCTCATTTGTAGTAATGTTCTGCTTCTATCAAGATTGATACACAACACTGGAAGTTACTGAAGTATTGCATAGAAACTTCACCGGATCCCTCAGTTCTAATTACCAGGCAACTGATCACATGGTGAGATTGAAATATATGTGTAGGGCTGCAGATCTGGCACAATTACTGGTATTGGTGAGGAAGCTCAATGGCAACGTGTGTTAACGCATTCATTACCGTTTACTTTTGGGGCTGGCTTAAAGTTTCTGGTTTAAATGTATCTCTCTGTGGGCAGCTGGCTGTGGGCAGAAAAAAGCAAACAAAGGATAGATGGGCATGGAGGCTAAAACTCTTCCTCACTGTCTAAGAGGGGGAACCTTGCAGAGGATTCCTATTGAAATATTTTATTTATGCTGAAAGCCTTCCCAAGCATTTTTCCTGTAAATGATTTATGAAATATTTTCTTAAATATAAAAGAGACTGCAAAGAAAGGGGGAAAGCCTGATGCAGTAGGACTATCTGCCTATTTTTCCCTGTTTCTCATATCCATGAAAATGATGAAATCCTTTCTGCTGCACTACATAATCAAAATGCATCTCTGTTAACTGTTTAGTGTTTTGGGTAATTCAGTGCGTTCCCAGTCCCTGCTGTAGGCTACTCCACAGATCAAAGGTTAAATAAAATAAAATAAAACTCTACTGAGACCCTGTGCGTTGAAATTTGAGCGTTCTGCCCTCTTATTGAGTGTGACTCATGAGTTGCACCCAGTCACTATAGAAAGAGGTTCCAGGGATACAAGAATTCGTCACAGCACCCACCCAGGAATATTAGTGGACAGGTCACTATAAACAACACAAGCAAACAGGATGCAATGATGGCAGCGGCTACCCTATGATTAAATATATCTCTTTTTGGAGTCTAGAGAATCTTCTAATGGAGTAGTTACAGAGTGCCCTAGGACCTGAAGCACTGTACTCCTAACTCTTAGATGAAAGAAAGCATTCAAAGTCATCCCTGATTACTATCCCTTCAAAACAGACAAACACAGAGTTGCTGGATGATCACTGTGACTCAAAGTTCCAACATTGACAATGTGAGTGTGGCTTCACAGCTGTACAGGTAGACTGTGAAGTCATTTGTATTTTGGGGTTACTGTTGTGGTAATACATAAAACACAGCAGCTGAACCCTGCTAATGAACCTATTTATCCTTGGTGATAGTCCTAGAATTTTGTTTGTCATTGTCTGATTCCTCCACCTGTCAAAGTCTATAGAAAGCGTATAGTTACTTCATTTTACATTTCCAATTTTAGAAAGCCTAAATTGCATTAACCGATCCCACCTTCCCACAGGCTACTTAGAAAACAAGTGATTAATGCTGGAGTACAGTAGAAAAGGATGGAGCAATCGGCTCTGACCAATGACTGTGGAGACTCTGCAGTTTGTGAAACAGTCTCTATGAAAATAAGAAGAGGAACATTTGATTTCATCACAGCTGTGCGCTCAGAGACAGAGGGATTTCTGTCAGGGGACAATGGGGCTTTATAAATCTGGCTTAGTTACAGTTACTTGAAACTGTCAGCTCTTGTGTTTCGAATCATCTCATCTCGGCTTCTCTTTGGACAATAAGTAACACGCTTTCCCGCTAGTCATGACTGCTTGGTGCTATTAAAAGTTACACTTGGAATGTTTTTCAACTTCATATCAGGGGAAATACAATACTATTGTTTTGTGTTTTTATGAAGCCTGTTTTAAAGGCAACCACCTGCTCCACTGCCACACCAATCAGTAATATCCAGAGACAGGCCCTTGGCAGACAACAAAAATCTATATCGAAACAGCCGGTCATCATACCAAGGGCCCAAGCCAATGAGGAACTCTTGTCTGCATCATGAAACAAAGCAGTAATGCAAAGAAAACATAGGAAACCTGCTCTGGAAAACACTGAGCTTACAGTACATGCCTACATTACTTAAGTTGCGTAGCCTGAACGTTGGTTACTTTAACTCTAAAGAGTCCCGAGCCAATGCAAGGATACAGTACTCCAGTGAGTAACAATACTGTCAATCCATCTGTGTCATCCCTACCCACCTTAGCCTTCAAAGCAATGTTGCGCGGAGGCAGGCAGGCAGTCAATCCCTGAGTCAGCACTGTGTCTCTTAATAGACACAGAGGCAAGGGGGATTGGCATTCTATAACACCTTAAGCCACACATCTACACACAGCCCCTCTTTCTGTGTTGACAGTCCTACTGTCCTGGATTAAACAAATCAAGAAAAAAAAACATGGCATTTTAAAGAAATATTGACCAGTAAAGGCAAGAAACTGATTGAGGTGAAATCTGGTTTGAATCCTATCTCCACAAGGGCAGAGGGGTAGTTTTTGTGCCAAAAAGCCAGGCCACTCGCTTCGACACTGCTCATGAATGTAGCGTTTGTGTGCAGAGCGCTAATGGGGTAAGTGATGAGAGAAGACATCATATTTGGCAGCGTTGGCTGGGCACCCTGACAGTTCTGCCTCTTGTTCACGAAACCCAATTCACTGCACACTTATAGAAGTTATTCTCCCTCTCGCTCTCTTTGTCTCTCTCTCTCTCTGTCTTTGTCGCCTGGTTCCCTGCCCTAGTGCTGACCACAGAGTATGAATACAATAGCCATGCTCTGTTCCTTCTCTGGCTCCCGGAGGTACCAGCAAACGATGCCGCTCTACTGACTGGCTCCCTCACTCCAACCCCCTTTTACTCTCACACACAATTTAACCCAACTTGCCCAATATATGCAGAGACTGTTATGCAATATTAGCTCTTACTGCATTTGGAAGTGGACTCATGTTAATTGCATCAAGACAAGAAACAAAGTACTCTTTTGATTTCCCAAGCATGTGACCTTTTTAACTTTTAGAGAAAACAAAACCAAAAATGAAAACCAGAAATTCCATCAATTCTAAATGGATTAAGGTGGTCCTGGATGGCACAGACAATTCCTTCAAGAGTAACAACAAAACTACTGGGTGTTTAATGGTTAGGAAAGAAGTGAGGGTGCTACCTTAAATCAGTATCTGCATGTGTGAAGGCTGTAGTAATTGTGCTAAATGCTTCTACGAGAAAGCGTTATCGAAACCAATACATGCCTTCAAGATCTATTTTCCAAACTCACTTTGTTTTTCAATAAATCACTACAAAACATATGACACAAGGGAGTAATTAAAAGATTACAATGTTCAGTATCAATTTAGCTGATCCTCTGCAGTTCAGGAGCTTCCCATCTGGTCCTAGATTTTGTGAATTCTGAAGCTGGAAGTTGATTGGAACACATGCAAGCTGGAGTTCCAGATGATGCTGAATATCTATTGGCTGTCAGTTTTTTCTGCTGCATTTTTGCAGTAAATTTGAACACAACTGCATTGTCTATTTTATTTCGTGGACAGATGATGTTTTATGACACTTTAAACTTGTTGCCTATTGCTATTGGTCTTTCCATTGAAAACCTTCTGAAACAAATCAGACAGGAACCGCAACCCTGTCCTCCTGACGAGAATTCATCCAGTACATTCCAGTGTGAATCTCTGGACTGCATTAGAGGAAGAGCCGCGAGACACTCTCCAACGTTAATGTAACACCGAAGGTTAAAGCTACAGTTTGCACCTCGTGGTGAAGTGCTATTTCGTGATTCTGTAGTGAAGATTATGACAAAGAGGGCGCCCGTTTTTTCCATAAAATGCACTCATGTGTTAATCCGCCTTCACAGAGTCAACTCCCACGCATCCACTGGTATTTCCTGTAAAGTTTAACAAGCCTGCAGCTAGATCACACAACCCAGTTTGAGGCTCACAAAGTCACTGCTGGAATAGGCATCATGTTTCATCATTTTTTCCTAATATATACTTCTTTCGCAGTACTTTTACACCAGCGATGTACCAGTATCTCAAAAACCTCAGTTGCTATTTGATAAATTACAAAGTATTTGAAGTTTTTTTTTTTTTTTTTTTTACATATACCTAATAAGTTTTACTTCTTTAATCCCTCCGTTCAAGTAAGGGAACTCAAGTGCTACCAATCAGTGCTACCAATAGAGCATTCCACTAAATCAGGCTTATTATATATAGGTATAGAGCTTTTGTTTCAATTTAGTGTGTATCCAGATCATGCTGCCTCTTGCACCAATGCTGGTGCTCACATTGAAAGGAGTGGGAGCAACTGGGGAACAGAACGAGCTGGATATGGTCTTTCTCATGGTCAACTACCTTGAGTAAAAGCAGAGAAATGTATTTCCAGATGAATTTGTATCCATGGTTTCTGAATAAAAATATCAAAGAAAATCAGGATTATGTTTAAAAAAATATATGAGATACAGAAAGCACAGGATATAGCAAAGGCAGAGTGTTTCTGTAACACTTTGACACCACAGATTACTTTTCTGCTATAGTGACAAATTAATTTAGATTTCAGTGCCATAGCTGAAGGTTCCTGAAATGTACAGTACAGCAAAAGAAAGATAGCCTTCCTTCTCTTGAAATGGCATGATGCATATTAGGGGTACTGACTGATTAAATGTTCGTTGATTCATTAACTGTCTGAGTTTACCGAAACAGTTGTTTTTGTACTACAATTCCATATGGGAATAATTATCTGAATAATCAATTCAAATACATCTTTTAAAACATCTGCAAGCTACCCATTTAAATGGACAACGTGCCCCTTAAAGTGTGACCAAATACCACTAAAAGTAAAAATGTAAAAAATAAATGATCACAGCTAACAGTCTCATTCTTTTGGGTCTTATGGTTATGTCATAGCTACTTGTACAGTGCTTTAAGGCCTATTGCAGGAGGGGAACGAGGCTTTGAGGTGAATTGATTTTAAAATCCTGCTGCTATCTTCTTAGATGATACATGCGAGCTCAGCCCCTGTGTGTTTCAATTAAAACATATTTGTTTAGCCTGGCTCATTTTTAATATCATTTCGAGGCATTGATGTAGAGCCATAGATCCTGACATAATCGGAGCGAACTCCCTTATGGTAATTTTTGTATAATTAGCATATAGTTCGTATAGAAACATTATATATATATATATATATATATATATATATATATATATATATATATATATATATATATATATATATATAAAGACACACACACACACACACACACACACTATAGTGTGCAAATTTACTAGAACATCCAATTGCTTCTGTAGTTTTAATTTGTTGTGCTTGTGAAATCAAACCACTGGAACTCTAAATCTTGGATGAGCGTCAAAATAGGCAAATTAGTGATTATCTAATTTAATTGATGACTTTTAAAGGCCACACATTGCATTTGTTTTAAATAGTAATTGAAAAGGAACACATAGCCACACATGGTAAACGTTGTTTAAGATGCCTAATTAAAGTACAAAGTGGTGAAAAAAACATTTTCACATAAGTGCCAATTGTTTCTATATCAATCATACTAACCAAAATTGAAATTCTCACACCTAGAGGTTTTCATCCAGGTTGGTATATATATCTTGAGGTGTTCTAATACATTTGCACACTATATATATATATATATATATATATATATATATATATATATATATATATATATATATATATATACACACCCCCATTGCTAACCTTAAATCAACACAGACTACAGTAGCAGTTTCATTCATACAATGCTACTAATCACCTACTCAAGCACTCTTAATTATTTTACCACAGAGTCTGGCACAGACACTAATATAATCATTATGTCATTACCATTATTGTTCACAATGAGTTATCTCTGGATTGCTAATATACAAACAAGAAGGTCAGAGTCATAGTTTAATGATTATTTGTGTACAAGCTTCATTTCCAGGAAAAGTTGCAAAAGAATAACACTAGAACATGTATTTATTCATAATGGAATCATTGTGCCACATACATTCAATGGAATTAATTAACAGCATCTTTGGTCACGATTATATCATATGTACCCAAAGTGAAGAACAAAGTCAACCGTGTATATACTGTATATACATTTTGATACAATTAAACTTCAATGCAAACACACAATTCAAACACACAGTTCTGTTCTGAATCTTGTTCTGACTTTAATTAAACTTTTTATGGATATTTATCAATATGGTTTACATGCAACTCAGTTTTATGAGATAAAAAGAGTGGCAAAGATTAGCTTTACATGTGGACAGTATTGGAGGGATGATCACAAAAGCAGTAAAAGAAATGTGTAGTTCATCACTGGATCTACACTTGAATCACGTGTAAAAAGTGTAGGGAGCTTCCAAATGCACTCACTGCAATCATCATGGGAGTAAGGCACAAACATGCAGTCTACACAGTAAAATATATCATATGGGGCAGCACAGATGACGTGATGACAGAACATCACAGATGAAAGAAAACCTCAGCCAGCTCCACAAAGGAGCTGCCCTAGGGCTTAGTGAATTGACTTTGACTGCTATTAAACATAATCATGTCTGCTTTCAGTAATCTGTGCTTCTCCTCTGAGACTCGGCAACAAAGGAACCTCGAAAAATATCATAATTGCACCCAAGAAGGCGCGTTCCTTCCAAACTGCCAACACTACAAAGCGAATCTCATTTACTCAGCGTTACAAACAGGCGTCCATTCATTGTGTTTGCTGGACAAGTAGCTTAGACCGTGTGGCTCCATAAGACCATCGTGGTAAAACAAAAAGCCTGGGCATGTATTTAAGCAATAATGTTCACATGTTGCATTTTCTTTTTTTTATCAGCCATGTTTCCGTATCGAAAGCTAAGTACTGACAACGTCAGACACTGATATCTTTTTGGGACTTCATAAGGCAAAAACAAACAAACAAACAAACAAAAAAAACCAGCGCGCACTCTCACAGGTTTTGTTTGAACTCTTAAAAGTGTGATAAGAACTAGTTTAGCATTAAAGGAAATCGCATTAAAGATGTAGATAACATTGAACCCACTGATACAATTATTCTTTCAACGTGACTGTGCAATGCAGCTGATTAAAATGATTGTAGAAAATAAATGTCTAATAGTACAATTTGATCTGCAAGGCTTTCTTCAGCAGATAGAGGATAGTGGGTAGAGATATTGAGATACCAGATGATGCATGAGTTATTAGACTCTGTTATTAATAAAGAATCAAGCACAGAGCGAGCCTGGGTCACTCAGTGGGGTTGGTGATTGATCATAAAGTGGGGGTGGTGTGAAATGAGTTTTGCTGGTCAAAGTTTAGTTCTTAGAGGAGAAGTGTCTGAAGCACAGAAAATAATTGGAGTCTCTCAGAGAGGTTGCCCTCTTACCCTGAGCACGCTGGATCCCTCAAGGTAAGAGATGTAGCACAAAGTACACAATGCACACCCTTTTACAAATACCGAGAATTTCTGACTGTAATATTCAGGCTGCATAATACGAAGTGAGCTGTACACCTGGGTAATAGCATTCTATACATTATTCAAGACATATGCATTATACAAGGTATGTAGCATACTGTAAGGCTGCTCGGTCATGTGCATTGTCATTCACAGGATATGCGTTAGAATCTAAAAGTGACCATAGAAAAGATGTTTTGTGAATTTGAAACAGTGCCATTGCAGAAAGGGGAAATAAGGTACATTAACCTTATTAGCATTATAACATAAAGTATACAAAAGGTGGGTGAGGGATTTAATTTATGCAGTTTACAGGTAGCTTTAGCACTCAGTAGGACATTATCAAAACACACTGACACAATTTGAAAGCAAAAGGGTTAAGAATGATACTGTACAAGCCAGAATCCTGGAAGGCAGGAAATAAAATACAGTGTGTTTAAAATCCTGGACAACATTGTGAATGGGGCTTCGTAAAAAAAGAAAAAATACAGAATGAATTGGGGAATAGAGCGTGTTTTGTTTGTCAATGCCTAAGGTGTTTTTTGTTTCAAAAGAATGTGCAGTTTCAGGTTGACTAGCTTCAGTAATTCTCTCAACTGTTAACATTTGATACAGAAAAGGAACGGTTCAGTCACAGGCACTTCATAACAACCTATTCTCCTTATCAGAACCTTGTTCTCTACTCATTTACTTGGTTGTTACCCTAAAGTCCAATGATGACTCACTAGTCAAGTCTAAGTAATCCTTAGCTATCTTAATGGCAACACAAGGCAAATAAAGCAGGGCATTTGTCTTTTGGACAAAGAGTCAAAGCTGATTCATATCGCGCATACTCTGGTTTGAGAGCAGTTCCACTACTGAAAGGCACAAAAGAAACTAGGTGGAGTCTGAAAATGAATGCTACGCATGTTCAATATTTATTTTATACCTTACAGTACTTGTATCCAGGAAACAAGGGTGCGTGAATCTGAGGTGTAAACAGAGATAACAATAGCTGCAGTAAAAAAGCAATTCACACCACGTCAGCAAGAGCTGTGTTTGTTTGTTGGATGAGCGACAGAACCAACCTGACCCCCAAAAAATGCAGTACAGACTTTCTGTGACATAGGTGTCAGCGACCCAATATTTTATGGAGGGTAGTGTATATGTATTATTGAGAGGATGCAGTAATATCTGTTACATACTATGTATTGAGATATATGCTCATGATACCGCACTTCGCAATCAAACATGAACCTTACCATCCTGAGTTTTTACTGCACTTCATTATCGATAAAGGTACCGTCGACGTCACCTGCCTGAAAACAATAATACCTGAGGTGCCACCTGAATTCCCTTCATGTGATATCACATACCTCAGCCACTTAAAAGAATTCCCTTCATCAACCTTTTCCCTCTTTGGAATGAAAGTGCAGACCAAAATATTTTCAGCACAAAGGTGAACCAATTACAATGCTTCCAATGCTATTAAGACGTAAACATATCCATTTCTAACCCTTGGTTACTACACCTTTACAGTGCTTGACATTTCAAAAGGGTCTTGTCCCATAAGATACAGGATGAACAGTAGTCAACAGCCTTTTTTTGAAAACTTTAAACACATGTACCAGAGGCGGCATCTAACAATGTTTTTAGGTACTAATGATTGGCTGAAGGATGGTAATGTAACATAAACCATCAGCCTGCAATAACACCGTACTGCTTTAAATCAACCTTGGATCAACAAGCTGTATGAAGTCACTAGGCATCTATTTCAGGGCAATTGAAAACATTGTCAAGTGGGGGCAAACTCCAGGAGATCTCTCGCTACTATAAGACATTGCTCAGTCGTTAGATCATGTGCACTGATTCCTAGCCCTGCCCAGTGTTAGTGTTTTTACAGTTATCGAGCTCCAGCGATGGAAACATTATTTTAGGCAGCTGCCTGAGTTTCAATTGAAGGCCCACGTAGGGGAAGACTGGCCCAGACTCTCCCAGACAAACACAAACTGAATACTCACCGAGGGAGTGTAAACGAGAAGTGAAGCAATGTAGCACTGAGCCAAGTCCATGTAATAATATTGTTCTGAGGGTCACAAGAGGTCTTTGTTAGAATTCAATCAGCCTTACCGCTGAGGTTATATCGACTGAAGACCAGACAGTGAAAGGTAAATCTCATTTAAGTAAGACTGGTCTAATTGTTTTTGGAAAGCTTTTTGTTCCTATGAATCAGTTTTTTTTTTTTTTTATAGTGGCAAAGTACAGAGATATAGGGCCTGCAATCACTTCCAGATCATTTTTGTGTGTTGCTGGACAGAAAGAACCATGACATAGTGCTATCCCGAAACAAAGACTCTACCACAAGCAAACTAAATGCAGATGTACTGTCGTCCACAACAGAGGGTGGAAATTCTGGATCGAGACTTCTCCCAGTGATTCTTTGGCTGCACGTGCCGTAAACACTCAAACATATCTTAAACAAGAAGGGCTGCCAGGAAAAAAAAAAAAAAGCAGTTACCCAAAACACATTTCATGGTATATTTATTGAAACCAGTTTTTGTAATTCCCTCTCAAGCGCTCTCTCATAACTGTGCCAAACGAGTGTTTGCTCAGTGGGTAAAGCGGGGCCCAGTTCAATGCCAGCTCCCCAGACAGGAAGGAACAGTGGGCCTTGCTTGAGGATTTTTTTTTTTTTTCCATGGACCATGGTTGTGTTTAACACACTCTACAGAGAGCAGTTGAAAATTCATTTTCTGCAGCCTCAGGCATATGCAGCCCCCCACGGGATCAATCAACCAATCAGGACACAACAGAGCCTCTTGCAGAAACTCCAATGAGGTCATCTGTCTGGCAACTTTAATGACAACAAAGTTTTTTTTTTTTTAAATAAGAACTTGGCTGAAAGCTTCATTTAGGGATTAAAAAAAAATATTAACCCATTCCCACCAGCCTTTAAACTGAATACAAAGTTCTCATTTTGTCTCTACAAGTACAGTATATAAATATTATCTCTCCTATAGTACATAGCATCACCTTGTGACACCTCAATTGCTAATATTAATTAAAAAGTAGCACACTGCACACACCCAATGCCCTAATCAATGATACTAAAAATCAAAAACAAATTGAGGGATGTGCCATACCAGCATATTTAATTTGTTAGACTGCAGGGCAAAAACAGAATTATTTAACACTAAAGGGGACTTTTAAGCAATATAAAAGTACCAGACAGGGGTGAAGATATTAATTAAAAAAAAAAAAAAAAACCCTCAACATTAATAAAAATATATTTGTGATAAAATTGCTGTTTTCCTACTGTTAGGTTTCATGTTGAAGTTTCAATCCTAGGTCACCCCTAGGGAAAGTTCAATTGGTCTTATGAGTTTTATACGAGGGCAGCTGCAAGTTCTGTGGCTGCCTGTTTTATAATTACTCTTCATTACCATGCAGTCACGCTATAGACACCTCCATATCTGTACAGGTTATAACAATACCTGTAAGATGAATTGGACCTTGCGGTGCTGTTTTGTATTTTCCTGGATCACTTGTAATAACTTTCAATACTTTTTTGGCATGATGTACTGCTTCAGGCAGCTTGGTGGGATGTTTACATTTGTGGCTGTAGTCCCGGAATCAGCTCAGTGACAACACACCTTATAATATACAAACTTGCAAATGTTTATAACAAAGTGATCTGAAGAATTCACAGACCGTCACTTTATTTTAGAAAAACCTAAGCAGTGTCGCTGTCCTCCACCGACAGGATGGCAGCGTTTGAATGACCGGCTACTTGTACTGCAGTGGGCAGGTAAAACGTGATTCCTGCAGTCTTACGAACACAAGTCAGTCTTATTTCAAGTAGCACTTTGATGGCTGGAGTTTGGTGTCCCACAAAATGAGGCCAGCAGAGCAGACTATGCAGTTTCAGCTGGCAAATCCAATCACAACATTGCTTGTACACCCCCTAGTGTCAGTCATAAAATTGACAGAAACGGGATGCCAAAAAGCTAAACCCAGTTGTGAGTAAAGTCGTAACCAATTCTGGAAGACCTAGTTGTGGGTCTAAATAATTTGTTTGCGATAACCACTTTAAAAGAAAATGTACCCTTTATATACAAAAAGTTTTCAATTATAGCGTTTTAGTCTTTTTGAACTGCCTTTCATAATAAATTATACAGCTCCCACGTCACTTGTATATATGTCTAATTTTAGTTTTATTTAAGCTTTGAAACAGAGGAGTCTCGGACTCTGTGCTGTCAGGTGATCTCCTAGTTCAGCTGACATCTGGGCCATGCTGAAGTGTGACACTGCTTTTATGAATAACCTTTTCAGACCAGGATTGCAGATTTTGCTGAAATGAATAGTTGTTTGTTCCAGTACTGAAGCAGAGGAAATAAGATAATGTAAAATAATTAACGACCAGTCACTGTTTTGTGGTTTAGAGAAGTCTTTTTTTTTTTTTTTTTTGTTATCAAATAGATACCCATGAATCAAGTATTTTTCAAAGATATGTAGGCTTATTCATTGGAATAAGGGGGGAATTAACAAATAACCCCATAACCTTAAGTTAAACCAACTTTAAAAAGCATGACATTCTGTGGAGTATCTTAAGACAGCCATGGCCCACAACAGCCTGGTTTGACCAAGTCTACCCTTTGGGGAACCCACTGTACTTTTAACTCTATGTAGTAAAGCAATGTATTTCATTTGCTCCCATTACTGGTTAATTAAAACCTGAAATGTAGCAGCCTAATTGGCTAATACAGGGTCACATGCCCACACCACATAAGTCTTTCACCACTCTTGCAGTCAACAGTGCCCTCTGTCACATCCCAGCTCAGTGTAGCATTTTAATATCTGAACCTCTCCTCTTATTAAATACAGAAGACAAACTACTTGGCTCATTTTTTTTTTTTTTTTTAATTACCAGAAATGATACTAAAACACATGCTATCTATTCCCTTTCTATCACACTACAGGTAATGGCTTGGTTTTCACCATAGAGCACTGCAGAGCATTATGCATAAGACATGCTGCCTGGGGAGTCTCATCTCCACTTCTTCTGTTCAATTTATTCTATGAAAGTGATCACATGGCAGAATACAAAGAAAGCATCAGTAACTTCAAAAAATACATTTTTTTATATTATCTTTAACAATGAAACTAACTGAAAATAGCTCACAGAAGTACAAGCACAGTGGGCATCATGAGGTGCTTTATAACCAATAGATATACACCACTTTCACATGTTCTGCTAACAAGAAAAAAAAAAAAACAAGACCACGTTCTCATTTTCTTTTCTTTATTTGATGTCATGAGTATTAATTTTTGTAAGCTACAAAATTGTACAAATGGTAACATGTTAAAAGAAAAAAAAATCTCAAAACACAGTTTTGTACAAAAATACAGAATATTTACAGTTTAGTTTAATACGACACAATGTCGAACACAGCACTTCAATTAAGGAACAGAAAACAAACATTCACCTGCTAGATCTCTACTGGGCTCACACATACTAAACTGGATTAAGGCATAGCGCTATTTATACTTTCTTTTGTAAAATTCCATCATGCTTTGATGTGGCCAAGTAACAACAATTAATTCTAATTTATGGAAAGATAGTTGTAATTATCTTTAAATGAGCTCAGGAATAAATCTATTCCATTATTCACCTAAAACAACTGTTAATGTCTAATGATTGGTTTTTATAAGAAGTCTCTAAAGGGATATTTAAAATTGTACAAATAACTTTAAATCAAGACACGTAAAAAAAAAAAAAATCAGACCTGTCTTTCAGTAAAGTAAATGATATACTCAGGATCCTGGATGTTTATTTACTAGTACGAAGCTGTAGTGTGATCATCTGCTGGCTGTCAATGCACTCTCTGAGCTTGTCTTCAGTCAAAGTCAGTCTCTGTTCAAGTATAGCCACTGTCTGGGGGTGGGTGAGGAATAAGAAAATAAAATGTATTTTAGTCCACGTTACAGATCTCCAGTTATCACATAAAGAGATCAAACGAAACATGATTAATGTTTCATACACATACATACATACACACGACAAGCCCACAGCTGGTTACAAACCCAGCCCATATGCAGTATATACTATGCTATTGTATTTGTTTCTGGCTGCACACGCAGATTCAGAAGCAGACAGAAAAGTCAGCTGTATCTGCTTTACATCCCGAATGAGTCCTTGAAATACAATTCCATACAAGATTTTGTATTTTTTAAATTTTTTTTTAGCTCACTCCACCATGAATAAGCATCATTGTCCTGAATCAAGCTATACATGGAATGTAGTATACATATCAAACTGAGCTAGTTTTGAACTCATTAATCGTTCATGTTTTAAGTGCTTTTGTGGACTATCAAAAAGAATGCACTGGCAATAGGACAATCTTTATAGCGATATACTTTTTTGTTCAGTCTTCAGCAGATGGATGGTTAATTTTTTTTAAGGAGAATCATCTAAAACAGAAGGGGTTTCTAAAGCAAAATATATCAATATCATGGTATACCTGTCCCTGACCCCATGGGAGCACTGAAGTGGTTGGAGTTACCTTGTCTGCAGACTTGCCTTACATATATTGTCCAGATTATTGACTGACAGGCTGAGCTCTACAGACTCAAAGTGCTTCAGAGAGCCCCTTAGTTAATTAAAATGAAACTGCAATTTAATGTCACTGCAGTTTGGACTGTGCTTCCTTCATCTTGTACAGACGAGTACTTGGGAGTTGAAAGGCAGGAGATATAAACAGCATTCTGTTGCGGATGTACAAAATAAGGGTAATAGGTAAAAATGGGAGAGGAAATAAATTAGGGTTTGCCAACAAATGTTTTGATTTAAAGCTTTAGAAAGTAACTGAAGATGTCTGATTTTTTTCATTTCATCCATCACTACTTTCCATTATGAGAAAAAAAATAAAAATAAAAAAATGTTTAAAAAATAGACCAACAGTTTACACACATACTCAATTTTATATTGTTCATTTAATGAGCAGGGCTAAAAAGAAAACAAACAAAAAAAAAAAACCAAATACGCTATTACTGGGTTTCAAGTTCACATATATTGTGAACTTACTTTCAAATGCCCCAAAACCATATATAAGGATTTTTCTTGTATAAAAGAGACCTAAATAATGAATAAAACCTTAATATTAAGGGTTAGATGAGGGACTGAAATGAAGTAGTCTAGGAGTGAGTAAAGCTACCACAACCAACATAAAATTATGTTTAACCTTCAGGTCATCCCAGCTAGCATGCTTTGAACTACTACACAGGTACTTGCCATAGTTTGCAAAAAACAGTTTGGTGTCCCACAAAATGAGGCCAGCAGAGCAGACTATGCAGTTTCAGCTGGCAAATCCAATCACAACATCGCTTGTACACGGCTGTCTTTTTTCTGTGAAATTGCAGAGCTGTGCTGGCATCAGAGGCAAGTGTAGAATCTTTTGACAGAGACAAGAGACTATAGAGGCTTGATTCTAGGTATTTGCACACGAATGCATAAAAACCTTGACTCAAGGACTAAAATCAACAGAACTCCATTATACAACAGTGTTATGCACAAGAACAGTTAAATATAGCAATGTCAATTGAAGTAAAGCTAGCTAAATTAAAAAGAGGGAATAGGTTATTTTAATACTGATCAGACAAAGGGGATCCATGCAGCAATTTTTAGCTCAACAGCCTCCATACACAAAATACACCAGACATAAAATCAGTCTTACTTGCATGGGTAGTGATTTCTATTTTTAGCTTGGCAATTTCATTTATTCTCTGTGAATACTTAAAAAAGCAAACTTCTTTTTGCATGTTCTAGTCACAGTTACGGTGGCCCTGGGGTTTCTCAAACAGCGACTGCACTGTTCCAGCAGAGGGTTTGGGGTCATCACAGCTCGGGAATGGCTCAGTTTTGTGCACTCCAACATGCGGCTGAGTCTGAGAATCGAGAGTCAACAGGCTTCCTGAATAAGTCTCCCGGGGCCAAGGAGCCATAACAAGATAAAGTCTGCTGGTATTTCATGCTACAGGGAAAGGGTTTTGCATTTCCTTCCCTTTCTTCACCACCAGCCAGAACCAGTGTGCTTTTCCAGATCAATACAGTGCGCTTATCACACCATCATGAGCTTGCAAGCTGTGCTGCCAGCGATATCATTCATCCTGTATGGCAGAGGACAAACCAGTTTTATCAAATCATCAGGGTTTTTCTTTTTTTTTGCTTATTGTTTAACATGCACAATAACATTTATCCTCCTGCAAATACAAAAGTGGAGCCATCAGTGTCACAACCCCAACGACTGTGTACAAAATGTAAGCATGGCATACATACAGCACAGCCATACAGTTTCTCCATGCATCCTAGGTTCTGCTACTCTCTATAACATGTCTTACAGCATGCTGTAGCTAATCACAATTGGCCAGTGGTTACTGCACGTCCATAAAGACACACAACGACAGGCAACTAATTTTGTCTGTAAAACGACATCAGGAATACTACACTTTTGTCCTTGGCAGAAGCTTCTACATCCACAGCCTTTAAAGTTCTGGTAAAGTGTAACTTTTTATCTCTTTTCTCTGAAGATCTGCTGTATAGTTTGTTGTTCAGCAAGATGAGAAGAGAGTACTAAATATAACATTAACACCATTAGTCATTATGTATTTACTTTTATTTAGCTTAATATGTTATGAAACTCCAGAGGATAAGAGGCACACTAATGGTTAAGCTAGTATACAAATATAAACTGCTACTGCATGTTATTTAAACTGATCCATGATACTGTGTTACAATTCTGAACTATTATATATTGAATGATAGTTTACAGGAACAATTTTAAAGCATACTGGCTGAAGTCCAATAAACTGTGTTTTCCTAGCTCAAAACCTTTACACACATTTCTAAATACTAACATTTCTCATTACCGTTTGGAAAGTCTGCATCTTGTATGCCTTTCACATTGCCTCACACTTTGAAATTTCTGTCTGTGATACAACAGTACCAAACATTACTAAAATAAAATTAAAGCACACAGGAGCTTGTAACTTCAACAGTTATAATTAGGCCTGCCACTTTTTGATATTAAATCGGTAAAGCTCTTTAAAACGTCGAAATCTCCAAAAATATGAGTTTGAAATAAATTTCTATAGGATAAACATCAGTAAAACCCCACTCTCTATTTTTTTTTATTTTCTTACCAAAAATAATCATTTAGAAATCATCTCTAGTTTGTGTAGTTTTTATACTCATTTCTGCTCTGAATGGCTAGGGGTTCTTGTCAATCATCTCAGTGGTCTGTTAGTACAGTAGTTTCACTGTCACTGTCATTTCAAACTGTTGTGACAGATCTCTTTGACTGAAGCAGTGCTACTATGCTCTCATTTGCTGAAATGACTGTCAATCGTCAAGACCGGCACCGACTGTGCACTTTCATTTGCCAGCTACAGCGCCTGTCATTCAAAGTGCCTACTTTGAAATTAGCAGGTTAAGGTGTAGGTAGGCTTTTGACAGTGACAGTTACTAGTTTGATTTGAAAATGGGCTGCAAGAGAAAAACACTTAATGAATATTGTGCACAACACCCTGACTGAAGGCTCAAGTTTCGTCTGCATTACCTTCCAGTGACTCAGAGTCTGACTGTGCTGAAGCAGGGGAGGGGGAGCTCAGACTCCAAATAATATGTGCAAGTTAGTTCTGTTCAACTATCTAATGTTTCGTTCTGTGCATATTATTTTTACTCATAAAATGTAAAATACACTTTTATATGCTGCGTTTTCTACGGTTTATTTGAGACAATTTTTTAATTTGTGTAGGATCTACCGTATATCTATACAAGGTATAGCTCTGCTGTGACCAAACGTTATTTCAGTTAGAATGTTGGTAACCATGGTTTTGTTGCATGTTGAATATGATAAAGGGGTTTTGCTAAATAAGACATTTCTCAAATGGCATAGTCTGTTTTTTTTTTTTTTTTTTTTAAGCATAACGGTCTATTTCACCCATTCTCTGCTTGAATGGAAAAATAAATCGCATTAATCGTGGATTTTGAAAAAAAAAAAAACTAATAGTAGCAAGCTTACTTATAATATATTTAATTTCTGCTAGCAAAAAACTGACTTCTAAACTGGTGGGGTAAAGTGTTAGTCCAGCAAACATCACAAAGTACTCAATCCACAAAGATGAAGAATGAGGCCATAGTTTCTTGAAGGTTACAGTACTTGATTTAGTGTGTATTTAAACCTTACGCGATGTCAAGAGGCACCATTAGCCCTTTGTTGTCCTATGTCAGACCAGGTCAAACATCATCCAAAAGACATCATTCACAGGTCCCCAGTCGTTCTTTCCGAAAAAAGCAGAGAAAGGCTTTCAATGGCCAAGACAAGCCAAAAAAGAGGCGGATCTGAGCAATACGCATAGTCCCTACACCACAGACAACACAGGCATAAGCAACCAAGATAGCTGCTTCTCCATCCAGCACTCAAACAAAATCAGAGATCTGTTAAGCTTTTTGAGATGTTCTAGTAATAAAATAATGAGTTGGATAGCATTATTGAGGAGTTTGTGATAAATCAAGTGATCAGGAGATGATTTATCAGTAGAAGACGTATGTGATAAATACAGTGAACAAGGGCTAAAAGCCCCTCCATCCCCTTGCCTGGTCTTGAGGTTAGGCATGGTGCACGGTGGGTTTGCTTATTTAGGTTGTTGCTTTCACTACTAATAAGGAAAGTGTCAAGAAGATAAAGGGAGTCACTTCATAAGACTTTGAGGAAGTTGCCAAAGTGTGACTGAGAAGAGAAGACCTGCCTGATAGGTCAGAGGGAGCTGCTCCCTGTGAATGGCTGAAGGCCTGGAATGTCAATAAATGGACCCATGTGCATGGTCGCCTCTTCACCCCTGTCTTCGTGAAGACCAGACTTATTTATCACATGCTATTGGAGGTGCAGTGGCACAAACCCACTTCCACTCATAATGGAAATCATCTGCTGCACTGCTCCCCTCCTGCCCACCCCCCCAGGTAACATACAAATACCAGCATCCAGGTCAAGCAATAAAAACACATGGAAACATTCAACAGCAAAGGGAGCACACTGGCATGGTTTAATTTGTGAAGATCACCACAGAGCAAACATCAAAATACTGGCCCTGAGCAAACAAAGGCTATAGCTAAACTAATCACAGCTGGAATGAATTAGGCTTCTTGTTGCACAGCATAACAAGGCACTTTTTCAAAAGACATTTTAAATGCAGAAATGAATAATTATCTTCATCCTTCCGAAAAAAGATAAGATGGATCAAAAGTTCAGTGGAGTGCCGTTTTCTGAATGGGTTATGTTTGAATGTAATTTTACATCAGTGCTTATTTATGGCTCCGGCATAGGGATGCACTCAGTTATTGATATCAAAGGCTAAAAGATAATCCCTGCCCTAAGAAAGTTTCATTCTTTCTGTTTTTTTTTTTTTTTTTTATCTTGCCAGCTGAAAGAGAAACCCGTTAGGAGTTTTGAATACGTTATCAGATGTAATGTCTGTTTATTATAGCTTTTTCCACAGTCATTGTGGATTAATTGAGGTACAAACCCCAAGCCCCCCCACCCCAACTTATTATTCCAGACCACCTTTGTAGTCCTTAGTACATTATAATGGTTTTAACTTACCATAAACCTAAACACAACCAAATTTGCCATTGCATCCTACCATGCAAAGAGATATACTAAGTCAGGTCAGTACAGTTTCTTAGTAATGCAAAAGAAATTAAAGAAAATATATCAGAAGTTACCCTAAAAATCTGTACCAGTTTTAAATATTGTGTATTGAGTAGACTGTCAAATTGGCTTCTGATTACTTTTAGACAATTATAAATAACTGGTATAACAAGCAGAGCCACATTTACTTTACAGCAGAGCCCAGGGAGAATGGGTTAAAGCAATCACTTTTCTTCTGACCGAATTTACTAAATAAATATCATGCAATGCTGAGTTTAACTGCCTTTCCTTAATCAATGACTGCCCTAATGTTTAAGATTAGACCAGCAACCGCTGTGCTCGTTTACAGTAATGATGCACTTTCCTTATAGGCAATTTCTTTTATGTTCCACTGACTAATACTGTGAGTCAGCCTGTGGTAACAATATAAAAAAAAGGATTTCATATTTACAAATCTAAAGCTTATGAACAGCTCTGGCTCCAACTGAATTGCCATCATTACACTCCACAAGCCTGAGAAATCATCAGTGGCACATGCATTAAAAATACATATTTTATTTCTTTGTTTCAAACACTTGGAACTCTGCCAGTGGCTTTGTCTATTTAAAAATCCGCACCCTAAACGGTCTTTACTCATTTGCTAGCCTCAGACTGACAGTCATCCAGTTTTTTAGAGAGGGCAAAACAATCTAGACTTCTAATATTCTTTGTCAGTAAAATACAGCTTTTTTGTTGAATAGTGGATCACCCCCATGGGTTTATAGCAAGCTAAAAGGTATTTCACTTGACATTCACCAGTTTACACAGCATACAATTTACCATTTTGCTGTTAAGTGGCAATGATTTTGAAATATATCAACATGTGTCTATGGCAATGGCAGGGATTTTATATATAATATAATGTATATATAGTGTATACTTTATGTGCCGTTTTTGCCTGAAATAAATATTGTAACTACTGTATGGCATCCCATGTTTATAGTTAATTGACTAGGGTGAAGTAAGGCTTTTAAACGTATTCTTACTTGTGGGATATTTTTCTACTATAATAAAGTGTTAGATATATTGGTTTTGATAACGTTTAGAAAATTAACACATATTCAAATACTTCTGAATCTTGAATGAAAACTGTATTTTCAGATAAAAACAAATCATTTACTTACTACGATAGTGGTTTGGGAATGCTATATAAGTGACCTTGAGTGAAGGCCTAATCACAGTGCAGTATTTTGTATGATTGAACTGAGCTGCAAAGTGAGCAGAAACAGAAGCAATAAAGCCTCAAGAGTTTTGAGTTTCCCATTGCAGCAGCTTATTTGAGGCCAAAGGATCTAGGTTTCTGAGTATTCAATTTCCCAATAAATGGAGACTAGATATCCCATGAAACAAGAATGTGAAAGAGTCTTTAAGAGTCATAAAGGCTGAAATAAAATGCTCCCAATGTTATCTGCCAGTCAGCGAGTGTCTGTGTTATCTTACAGTCAAGGGCTATAAATAAAAACACAGTACAGACCAACCGATATTCAGACACAAGCCGACATGTCTACCCCGCCTTTATCAGAATACAGTGCATCCATTTCCTCAAGAAAGAAGAGAGATGCTTTTCTAATGCTTTTCCCCCCTCCCATGGAGCACAAGTTTATGGAATTAAAAGGTCCATGTAAACGTTTGAACTAACACTCCAAACTGGGCGATCACCTCTTAGAAATTAGGACAGAGCTGTTTTCCATACAGCACTGGTCTTGAGCTTGAATTCCACTAGATTTCTTCATGGCTTTTTTCACAGCCAAAGTTTTTAGGTCTGTGGCCATTTCCTTTTTCATTTCGCGATTATAACTAGACCAGCTTTTGTCTGCATAGTCCTCATACTCGACAACAGCTATGCAGTTACAGTACCAGCAAAGGCAAGGCACACTTAACTGCAGCTTTCAGCTCCTTAAACCAATGAGGTCTTTTATGGTTACAAGCCTCAGAAATAACAAGCCACCTGCCCCGGGCTCCTCTGTAGTTTATAAATTAAAGAAAATACTCAAAGTTGAAAATGTCCTACAGTGCTGACTGACAGAAGAAGAAAAAACACATTCCCTGCCCTTTACTTTCACTGGCTGAAGTCTGCCAGGAAAAGAGGCCTCTTCAGTTATCAAACAAAATCATGCTGTCTCCATCCACATCATACAGTGCCTATAGAAAGTCTACACCCCCTTGAACTTTTTTCACATTTTGTTGTGTCAGTGCCTCAGAGTTTTATGTGTTTAAATGAGGATTTTTTTTTCCCCCACTTATCTACATACCATACTCCACACTGCTAACAGGAAAAAAAGTTTTTATTAAGAAAAAAAGTTATATATTAAAAATATAAAACTGAAAGATCATAATTGGATAATTCTCCACCCCCCTGAGTTAATATTTGGTGGAAGCACCTTTGGCAGAAATTACAGCTGTGAGTCTGTTGGGATACGTCTCTACCAACTTTACACACCTAGATTTGGCAATATTTGACCATTGTTCTTTATAAAACTGTTCAAACTCTGTCAATTTCCTTGGGCAGCGTTGATGGACAGCAATCTTCAAGTCATGCCACAAATTTTTCGATTAGATTTAGGTCTGGGCTCTGACTGGGCCGCTCAAGGACATTTACCTTTTTGCTCCTTAGTCACTCCAGTGTAGCTTTGGCTGGGTGCTTCGAGTTGATATCATGCTGAAAGGCGAACTTTCGTTCCAGTTTCAGCTTTCTTGCAGAGGGCAGCAGGTTTTCCTCAAGGACTTCTCTGTACTTTGCTCCATTCATTTTCCCTTCTATCCTGACAAGTGCCCCAGTCCCTGCCGATGAGAAACATCCCCATAACATGATGCTACCACCACCATGCTTCACAGTAGGGATGGTGTTCTTTGGGTGATGCGCTATGTTGGGTTTGCGCCAAACATAAGGCTTTGCATTTAGACCAAAAAGTTCCATTTCAGTTTCGTCAGACCACAAAACTTTTGGCCACATGGCTACAGAATCTCCTTTTTTTGCATACCTCAAAACGGGATTCAAGGTGAGCTTTTTTGAGTTCCTTCCTGTCACCCTACCATACAGGCCAGATTTGTGGAGTGCTTGGTATATTGTTGTCACATGCACACTTTGACCAGTATTGGCCATAAAAGCCTGCAGCTCTTGCAAAGTTGCCATTGGCCTCTTGGTAGCCTCTCTGATCAGTTTCCTTCTTGATCAGTCATCCAGTTTGGAAGAACAGCCTGATCTAGGCAGGGTCATGGTGGTGCCATACACATTCCACTTCTTAATAATCGTCTTGATCCAAGAGATATTCAAGGCCTTTGATATTTTTTTATATCCTTCTCCTGATTTGTGCCTTTCAACAACTTTGTCCTGGAGTTCTTTTGAAAGTGCCTTGGTGCTCATGGTTGGAGTCTTTGCTTTGAAATACACCACCCAGCAGAGGGAACATACAGGAACTGCTGAATTTATCCTGTGAATCACTACAATTTAACACAGGTGGAGGCCACTTAACTTGGTGTGTGATTTTGAAGGCATTTTGGTAATTTAGGATTGCTATTACAAGGGGGGTGGACAGTTATCCAACCAAGCTATTTCAGTTTTTATTTTTAATTAATTTTCTACAAATTTCTAGAATATTTTTTTTACTTGGAAGTTGTGGGGTAGGATGTGTAGATAAATGAAAAAAACAATTTTAATGCATTTTAATTCCAGCATATAAGGCAACAAAAGGTAAACATTTTAAAAAGGGGGTGTAGACTTTCTATAGGCTCTGTACCGTTTCCAGTGTAAACTGAAGCAGTCTTGCCTGATATACTGCCCACACTATTAGTACAATAATTAACAGAATGATGAAGCCCATTAGGCAAGAACGCATTAGCCCATCCTGAGGTGTCTACCCTTATAAGTGCAGTGACCCACTTAGTGACAATTCAAGCCACTGCAGAGGGCCCTTGATGCACACAGTCAGATTGTAATATTAATAAATGCCCATGAAACTTAATGCAGATAATATCACAATTGTCACTTGGGTTATTATATAGATGCACGTATTTAAAAAAATTATTACTAATGACATTAACCAGTCTTCAAAGCTGTGGATTAGGCTTAGTTGGTACTCACATAGACAAATCAACTAGTTTTAAGAGCACTAGGATAGGAAATGTTCTGTTGTATAATAACTGGGACGTGGTGGGGTTATTCTAACAGTACAAACTCAAAGGGAAATTAAACTGGACTTTACGATATACACCCCCATATCAGAGCCTTTTATAAATACAAGTGAATGATGTAAAAATAAAATAATTAAACAGAGTTTTTAATCCCTCAAACTTAAGAATTTTTTTTTTTTTTAAATGAAACTAGAGTTACTGCAAAAGAAAAACCTGGCAAGGCAGTGAACAATCCCTAAATAACATAACAGTAGAAAAGGGACACGCAACCAGCATGCTAGCAAACTTCAATATTTTAAAACACAGTAAACTTTGTGGTAGAGGCAATTATACACTGCCTTCTTCAGTGCTGAAAGAGACATTCAATTAAGAGGCAGCTATAAGGAGGGTGCATTAGTTCAAATCAGGGCTATATGTTAAACAAGTACCTCAGTAGCATACATCCCAAACCATACCAGTAGAGACAAATCTAGAACCAAGCATAAGAACGTCTGACAGGCTGAAGAAAGAAAGAAAGAAAGAAACTAAAAGCACCATCAAATGGTTCTAATTACCTGGGTAAGGACATCCAGCTGGCACACTATATGTTCCAGGGTGCTAGCCAGGGCTGCTGGAACCCCATTGTCCAGAGGCTGCTGCTGTCGGGAGGTTGGAGATGAGACAGGGGTATCTTTGGGACCCTGTGAGGGACAGGTCTGGCTCAGACTCCTTTTCTCAACATGGGAAAGAGGAATGTATGAGAAGTCAACTCCTTCTGAGGACTGTGACGAGAAAAAGGACAAAGAATTGGAAAAAAAAAAAAGTGTAGATAAGTTAGATTTAGAAAACATAATCAAGCATGGGGTCATTCATAAAAATAACAGTAAACGTCACTGATCCTTGACCTTGTGCTTTGCAAACACTGTGTGAAACGAGGAGGCTTGCATTTTCACTGACTGACTTGTTTAATAAACTTACCTACTAAAATGGATAAATAACACAGTAGAAATGAGTCGTTCACTTTAAGAAACATCCACATCTACCAGTATGTCCATAATCCTCTGGTATGTGAAACTTCGTAAAATCTGCGCACTCAAGCAAACAAAACACATCTTTTATATATTAAGCAAGTGTCTCCAATAACAAAACCGGCAACATTTCAAGAGCAGTAATTCCTGCTTTAAACCGTTTCACCTTGAGCTATCCTTACAGGCAACATCTGTTCAACAGGTGCTGTAAAGGCAGATTACTGATCCAAGGTACAGTGAATAAATATGTATTGTATGATGCTGGTGACAGGGAGGCAAACAAAAGACAACAAAAGGTTGGCAGGGCAGTCTCCCACAAGCTCTCACAAGATCCCCAAAGATCATTATAAAAGCAACACATGGGTATGGCATGTATTCAGATGCTTTTTGAAAAAATACCCTATTACACACTCACATTTTGTATTTTACTATTTTTTTTTTTTTACATTAGACCCTGTAGTTGGGGGGAGCCGTAGTGGAGACCATTCTATTCATTTTCTGCCTCATAACAAGAATACAAGTGATTGTGGTTGGGAATTATAAGGCAAACGAGAGGCCTGACCATACTGGGTATTGTCTAAAAGTCTGCCACATCATAGGGAGCAAGTTATGAAAAGGTAACAAAGTTCTTCCTTTATGGTCCAAAGTTTACAGCTAGTCTGCAACGACCAAAACTTAAAATCCCTGTCTTGCAAATTAAAAATGTCAAAGTGGTAGACACCATGCCACCTAGGCTCAACGACTTGATCTCTATTGGAGATTTCTCCTGGTGGTCCTTCTTTCTGCGTATATCGCACTGCTTGTCTTATATTTTTACATTTTCCATGTTAAAATTAAAATTCAAAAGCTAGTTTTGGATTTCCCCAGGATTGATGAAGCATAAAATCTTGTGTTTTGTTTGTCCACAGTTATTCACACCTGTACCTGTCGTAGCACACTCTTAATCACGACTCCATACCCACCCTCCCTTTTTTTATTTGTTCCCAGAAAAAAAGAGTTTATTATGGCAAAAAGAAGAGAAAGAACTAAATTGTATTTTTTTTTTTTTTTAATAAAAGGGTGGTTTACACAAGCACTCAAACCATGTGGAAATCTGGCTTGAAGGTAACAGGAAGCTGCTACATCTGAAGCCTATTTAGTGTTCTTTTGTGTGCAGTTATCCAGCAGGTATGCTCTGTGTGAGGCTGGATTCACAAAATTAAATTACATTCTTAGATAGGTAAGGGAATATAAGGAAGGTAGAAGTACATACTGTACAATATAGAGAGCAAACCTGGAGCAATATTTATTTGTAGTTCATAGTAGTTTTTAGAAATAAGATACTGTGTTAGAAGAGAAAAGTACTAAGTACCTTCTGGCATATTAAATTGACATTATATAAAATCAGAGGAAACCGACCAATCCTGAAAAAAATAATATTAAAAGTTGGATTTTTCTTCAAACACATGGAATAATAGGTTTGCTTTATCTGGAAATTAAGAAACATCTGGTCATCAAGTGATTTGTTAAAAGATAATTAACTGGGAGTGTGCAGAATTAAACAAATTAGTGACTTCCCTAGATTTACCACCTCTCGATGTATCAAAGAGTTACAGACCCCTTGCAGTGTTCAAGAAACACATCATTTTACCTATGCTGTATCCTGTGTTGTTCACATCACAGCAATTGTTTTCAACACATTCCCGACAGTTTTTAGATTTTTTTCATCAATATGTTTCAAAATGTAATGCTGCTATACAGACAATACAGGACACAGCAAAGGTACTTTCCAAGGTGTTCTGTAACATTTGAATACATCTCAGTCATGCACTTTACATAAAAGGTTTTTTTATTGGTTCTTAGAAATGGCCTGATCTCCATCAGGAGTATCTCTTGATTGCTTGCAAAACCTTGCAGTTCAAATATTTGTATACATAGTATATACTTTATATAAACCCAGACTGGTTATTGGAGCACACACTGCATGGCTAGATTGAACAGTTTACCAAGCAATATGGATCTGGTCCAGAATACACAGATTGCAGCACAGATAGTTTTTTTTTCTGTTTTAAACAATAGAGCACTGTTGGTCTCATACAGGCATCACAATGTCAACACAGATAATTACTGTATGACCTACAAAATATCAGGCAGTACCTGTATATTTAAAAGAAAAAAAAGTAAAAGCAGAATACAATAAGTAGAAGTGACAAGTTGTGAACGATGTGCTGCATGTGTTAAATGCTGTTCTGACATGATTCCAAAACCCCTTAATCATCTGAAATTGCTTTTGGATTGTATAAAAGTACTTTTGTTAGATTAGTTTACTTCTCTTACTGTTTCCCTTTTATCCTACTTCACCACCAGCTCATGATGGACAAAATGACCCTTTTGTGCCTTTATAGGAATGGCGATTAACAAAGCATGTAGAAATTCAAAGACTAATTTCTGACGACGAAACGGATAGTGGACTGCAGATATACTCAAATGTTTTTTTTGTTTTTTTTTACTCTGCAGTTTGTTTTCCCAATGCCACTCATATTATTGATTTCACACCAGTCTTCTCTAGTAAAGTCAATGTCAAAGTAAATCTCTCTCTCGGGCAAAAAATGTTTTGTTGTAATTACCCCTTATCGGCTTGCAATTGTGTGTGTGTTCCGTTCACACTGGCAGCTGAAAAGGCAGGGGGACATCTTTATTTACCCTCATTTCCTGCTAGAGGGAGACAACCATTCCTCCCCCCCCCCCTCCAAAGGAAATTAGATTTTCAGTTTTTACTGCATCCAATTCCAAACTGGTTGAGATGCCATAAATCTGGTGAAAAAAAACTGAAAAGCCCCCAAGCAAACAGTAGCAAGGTAAAATTAACGATTGGTGAAGAAAATAGCTGTTGGCAACAGCCTCATAATACATCTGCTGCAGCTGCTTACACATATGTCCATTTACAGCATGTGATTCACAATGACTTATGATACAGCAGATGTAATGAATCACCTGGACTGGAAAAACTAACAGTGGAAAAGTTTCCTCAGGACATCTGACATGTATCTTTAGACAAGAAAGACAAAGCCATTATTGCCATATAGTTAACTTTTACCATGGCAAAAAATATTTTGTGTCATTCTTTTCCTGCTCCTTATATTTGCTAAAATTATGAAAAAAATTCTACTTTGAATTCAAATGTATTTTGCTTAATGAATGAAAATAAATAAAGCAAAGAAGTATCAAAGAGTGTATTGATGCACAATGCAAAAACATTGATCATTGGTGTCAGAAGTTTACTGTTTTAGTAGCTTGGGCATTAGAAATCAAACAAGTCTATCCTGGACTCTCAAAGGTATTCAGTGGAATGTATATGTTTGATCTCTAAACCTGCTACCATGTGTTCTGGGGAATGAAGATGTCCACAGACCTGATAACAGAAGACAGACTCCTTCTATGCTGCCTGGTTGCTTATCTGAGCTGGAGTGCAAGGGAGGTTTTGTTACAGGCCCAGTGCCTAGCAGAACGGCTCCTCCTGCTTTGAAGTAAGAGTCAGCAACCTTTTTTTTTTTTTTTTTCCTTTCAACGCTCAGCTACCATCAATCCGACTTTAAGCACGGTTATTGTATGTCTGCACAGGGTTATAAAAGAAAGGAACAGCAGAAGAGGACACAAACCAGAAGGAAATAAGGGCTTACAATGCATGTTACTGTACTCTGTCCAGTTCACTCTTGGCAAATCCTTACAAGCTCCTAAAATACTCCCTTCATTCAGCACAGTTTAATTTTCTAGAGAAAAAAAAAAAAAACAACATCAATTCTTGATGGTCTACGCAAGTGCCTCTATCAGTTAGCTTCATTTATAAATGTAGCCGGCCCCACCCCCCCACATTTCTCACCACAGAGAGGGTTAATCTAACCTCATATTATTATCTTTGGGCGCCTTCTGATTCCACTTTCGTAATTTGAAAAAAGACAAAGCTAATGTTATATCTATGATACAGATCCAGGATAAAAAGGCTTACTACATAGGCAATGGTCAATTCTGTATTCCAAAAAAAGATAAAAAAAAACAAAAAACAATTAGAGCAATTACTGAATGTACCAATTATTTGATGTTGTAAAACCTGTGGTGGTGTTCTGTAAAAAAAATTGTTATTTTGTGTTGGATGGTCAAACTGATCGAGTTTGTAATCTCCAGGAACCCACACAATTACAAAAAGACACTAAAACTACCTCCAGATGCTTAGGGTTAATGAACGCTATCATCCAAAAGTATCTAAAATGTTCCATAGTGACGATTACTGGGTTGTATATTTGTTTACTGTTTTGAAAAACAGTTTGCTTAAATGTTTCAACATGGTTTTTAAAATGAAATGAGCAATGGAGCACATAATGCTGACACAATGTTATCCCTCAAAGCATTGCTTCGGACAGATGGGAGCAATTTATTTATACTGTAGCTACTGTGGCAAACTGGGGTAAGCTTGCCACTTTCAGGACCTCTTCACACTTGCCTTCTTGTGTAAAATGAACACTCAAAAAGCACAGGTAGGTATCAACAGGGCATGGCCTGTACACTTATTAACACAAAACAAATCAACACAAAACAAAAGCCTGACTCCTCCAAGGAGTACTAACTAAACTGTTTCCAAGTTTTAACTAGAACCGGACGGCTAAGCTGTTTATAGGTAACCATAACGAAAACCAAAACGGTCCCCATCCCCATCCCCATCCTCATCCTCATCCTCATCCCTGACCACACAGGCCTCTCCTCTGGCCTTAACATTAACACAGACACAGACCAACATTTTGACCTGCTTATATACACCTGCCTACTAATTACACAGTGGTGTACCTAATTAAATTAATAAAACAATTAACACAGTAGTTTAAACCTGTGGATGTGTTACAACAGGCACAAAACAAACATTCCCCAGTGAGCAGGGCTTTGGCCCTGTCACACTATTTATTTGGGATGTCCTTTTTTTTTTATTATTATTTTATTTAGTGTGCCCAATTCTTTTACCCCAATTTTTGCCCCCAATTTGGAATGTCCAATTATTTTTTCTACTCACCACAACAATTCCCCACAAAGATCAGGAGATCCAAAGATTAAATGGGCGTCCTCCGATCTCACAACCAAGCCAGCTTCCTCTTCTACACCCAGAAACTCAAGACCAGATGTCAGCGAGCTACCACCTCTGCAGGACAAAGGCCAACCCTGCAGGTCTCTGCTCTGAGCTCACTGGACGTCTGGCCGGCAGTCAGGAGTCAAGGGTGAGAAGAAGCAGTCCCTGCCAGTTTTGCCTCCCTAACCCACAGTAGTGCCAGAGCCAATGAGATGCTCCCTTCGGAATCACAGTGAAAGACTCAGCACAGCCAGGACGCGAGCCTGCGCTATATGACTCACCCTGCACACCACTACGCTACACTTTTACCAGGTGAGCCACTCGGGGGACCCCTTCTTTATTATCTTTAAATGAAAGTTTAGGTATTGGAACAAAAAACAAACTCAGATGAAAGTCTCATTAATACTGCAACTGCTGCGGGAACCTGCGCACCCAGCCTTTTACAGTTACACTAATAAAGAGGGGGGTTCTTCAGGGTGAAATCCCCATTTGTCAGTGAAAAACTGACGATACTGACAGCTACTGTCTGGATATAAATACTTTCTATTACAACACCCAGAGCATGTACTGTATGTAGTGATCTTTTAAAAGGACGTCAATGCAATTTACTTGTAATAAAAAACCCACAGCTTTATTCAATCCACTGTTATTTAACATATTGAATTACATACTGATTCATACTTTTCCATATACTTAAACAAAAAACTAACCTAACATGAAATAGTATACTACTATTATGGCTTCCAGTAGTATTTTGCCTTATCATTTCGTAGTTTCTTTGATTACAAGATGGTAAATAAAATATCTAAACTATGTTCCTACTTTATTTATTTTTTAAATGATGTCTAAAAGTCTAGGTGTTGTAAAACGTTTGGCCATAGCTGTAGGACCGTACTACTTGAGTGCTAGAGTTCTGTCTCTGTTACACATGACTCCTATATGTGTTCTCAAAAGAATCTCATTCATTCTTGAAGATGATCTGAAACTTCAACAGGGCTGCTTTACCAGAGGTCACTCGAACAGGAAATGGAACAGGTGTGGAGTGCATCTAATTGGAGCCGGACAAAGAGACTCACTGAAGTGGTGACTTGAAAGCTAGGTTCACAGATTTTATTTAAAGAATCACCTGCAGCAGCCATCTCTCTCTCGATCGCCTGATGTGACGTTTGAGTTTTCTCCAGATGGCGTTCCCAACCTTCTGTGCACAGAGAACTGACGTCAAACTAATGGAGACAAGCAGCACACTATAATATGCTTTGTCTACTTTGTGTACCATTTATAAACTGCCCAGAGAAAAGGCTCAAGACGGGGGGTGATGGAATAAATCCAGTTTGTGGATGAGATAAACAGAGATTATTACAGTGAAGCAGTTTTGTAATAACCAAAAAAATACACACGTTTCATATTTTCCTTTTAAATGTAATAGTTTCATACTGAATGTCCCTTAAAAAGTGGAATTCATAACTACTTCCACTAGATCTAAATCTAATCTAAAATAGAAAATCCAACCCAATTTTTCCTGGAGAAATATGTATTTGATCATATCAAAAGGCAATCAACAGGTTGTTGCTATATATCTTTAGTAACCTTGCAACTGTTGAGGAGGACTGATGGAGAACTGTGTGACACAGGACACAGTGTCATAAATAAATAACAATGACAACAAGAGAAAGTTAAATGCTGCCCTATGTTACTTCATTTAACATATTTAGACTATTTCCAAATCACTAAAAGCTGGCGTAGTCTATTATTCCCAATGTCTTGGATTCTTTATTAAACTAGACTACCATGTGTTTTTTTTCTTGTTTTTTTTCCCCTAACTGTGAGAAATAAAAGGCCAAACATTAGCTTTTGACATTTTAATACCAAATAAGGCCCGTCAGACTAATTTACAACAGCCAGCATGAGGTTCTAGAATTACATTACATTCATTTCCTGCATGTGCTGAAATAAAAAGTGTTGTGCACATACTAAATTGCATTACATGTTTAAAGCCTTACTTGCACAGCTGGAATTCTGTGTGTTCAGGGATTGCAATCGCTTTGGGGCACTTACTGCACACTCATTTCTACTGTTTCTAAATATTTCATTATTATCACATAGATTCTGGCAATCACTCTGCTAAAAGATACCTGGAAATTCAGAATGTTGTTGAATGTCACTGTCTCAGAAGATCGGGTGGGAAAGCATTAGAATTGTAGTTCTTCAGTAAAGTTTGACTTTCAGGTGTGTTTTGAATCAGAGAACTAGAAGTAGCACATACAGTCATTATAAAGTATTAAGGTGTAACATGACCATGACGTTTTAGGAAGACTTACATTTCCTTTAATACCGGTTTTATTCTATGTCAATCAGATATAAATCACACACGATTATTACATTATAGCCTACCACTACAACTAAGTTTCCAAACAAAAAAATTACATATGGTCAAATGAATTCCTAGTGTTTAGACACTGCCTTTCCAGAAACATCCAGCTATAGGATATAATGCTATACCATACTTGACAACAACAATGCCCACTGAACTTTGTTAAAGACAGGCATAGGACACATAATAACATCTTAATAGAAGAGAAACATCATGACTTCAAGAACCCCAAGGGAATAATACGATACATTAAAACAGTGTCACAGCTGTGATACTCCTCTATAGCGATATATCTGTAACACCTTTACATTACACCTTCACAAAAACCTGCGTTCTATTGACTATTCATCAAATAGTCACTTACTGTATGTCACTAAACCATTTCACACTTCCCTTAAGGTGTTCACAGACAATGTATTATCCCAGCTGCAATGTGTGGAACCTGCACATCTTCATTTCAAGCACAGAGCAGCATTTATAATCCTCTACCAGCTGATTGATTTGAGCCAATCATTGCAGGCCTTGGATGATCAAACTAAAGAATGGTAGTGGCAAGGTAAAATTCTGTGGTTCCAAACATTTCTGAATCCTCATCTGCAAATGTCAAGCTCTCATACTAATTCTCACTATGCTATTGCATTTTAGAGCCCCATAACAAACAAGTTGTTTTACCAGTGTATTCCTATCCATATGTCAATGCACACCTATAAGCAGCTGGATTTGGCAATTACGTTCCAGCTGCAGTCCACTGTCGTATTCTAACACAGCCTTCCCTTACTGAAGAAGAGAAAAGGCCATATCACAAATGCATGCCTGCCTCTTCAAGCCTGATGCAAGGACAATTAATCTACTTACTGTAAGTAAAGCGTCAATTTGAACAAGCCTGTGTATGTGTGTGTGTGTGTGTATATATAAACTATTTAGCATCTGATAAATTGAGTGAATAAATAAACCCTGAACCTACTGTATAACGAATTCCAAGAAACGGCCAAAATGGGGCATAATTAAAAGCTGCCGTCAAACAGAAGAGATGTGTCTGTCCTGTAACAGCCTAAACCTACATAAGAGATTATTGTAATTAAACCATAGAACTGTAAGGACTCCCTTTTAATGACTTTATGGTATATATGAAATCAGAGGCGCACAGCTGTGAAATAAAGAATAATGGACAATGACTCACTCATCATCATCTCCTGGTGCCCACAAACCATTTAAAGGTGCACTTCTGGAGGATTGACATGCATTACACATGTCAAATACATTAGACATATTCAATGTACAACCTCTTGATAACCCTGCTCCAAGATAACGGTTATATGATTGAACTATTCGTATGCAAACCCTAAATTCTATGTCATGTTAGACAGACGGTGCATATAAATAAATAAAATAATGAGATGCAATCTAATAATCCTTCTCCCTGCCTAGCTCTAGGGTCTGTTAATACAGCATCACACTCTCTTTGTTTATTGTTCCATCTGATTATCCAGCAGGGGGACACTTTAAATGAAGGACACAGGAAATTGTCTGGCAAATACTACTGCAACAAAATTTGTATTTATGGCATAGCAGGTGAAGAAAGCGAAGCGCTGTAAGAGAGCAGAGGCTGCAGTGAATTGCTCAGTAACGGATGTTCATTGTTAACGAAGCACGCTCACCTCCACAGCCCTAATGAACCAAGCCTGCTGCGCAGACAGATGGTTTCTATGTTCGCAGAAGCGGGGCTGCCCTCAGGCGCTTCATGCGTCTCCAATTAGACAGGTTTTCAGGTGACCTCTGGAGGTAAACCCTGTACCGTCACTTGGAAGAGACACACCTAGAACAGACAACTGAGACAAAACCTCTCTGGAGGATGTGAATTGAAAGGATATCCGTTCAACAAAACAATTTCATGTCAATTAGGCAGTGCCCTGCAGTACGAATACAGAAGTCATAGGCTGAATCAAACCAGAACAAGGAGAAAGATTCAGAGAATAAATTAATTGTTAGACAGATGGCTCAGTTTCTCAAGATGCTACCTTGCTTCACTGCTACAGTATTTACATTTTTGTGGTTGGAGGGTGTGCAAAAAAAAAAAAAAAAATATATATATATATATATATATATATACACACACACACACACACACACACATTTTTTACACATTTTCGCACTCGATGAGATATATATATATATTATATATATATATAATATATTATAATATATATATATATATATATATATATATATATATATATATATCATCGGACTGCAAACACGTAGGTGAAGATTGACTTGAGATAGAAGCAGTGAGTCTGTCAGTCAGTGACACCTGATAAAACCATGTTGTTCTGTCAGATTTAAGAGCTTGCCTGTCTGAATAAAAAAGGAGGAGGAAAAGGCAATCTAGACATAATGAATGAAAATGAGTGTGTTTATAGTGTAGTTACAAGGCTTTAATCTTCAGAGGAGAAAGAGGAAACTGGCTTGCAGGAAGGATGTGTGTGCACTTCCATACTCTACACCATTGATGTATGACCGATGTATTCAAAGAGCAACAGAAAAGAGTAACATTTAATTAGCGTACCCAAATGCCCTCTTGGTTGCCTGTTTAAGAGGGCAGATCATTTTTGTTTATTGAAAATCTCTTGATTTTCTACCAGTGCAATTAGGCACATGTCCAAGTCGTTTAACGTGACAGACCACAACCCGGTGTTACTGAGACCCAGGAGAAGGAGCACATAGGGTTAGACAGGATGGAAACAAGAAAAAGGAAAGCATTACATATTGAACTGGTTAACTGATTACAGTCTCAACTGATTACAGTCACTTAAAATCATATTCAACTGTATTATCCTTTGCCATTAACCAAACAGATTGCAATCCAAGTCTTTTGGCCACTGATTAAAATTACTGCAACGTGCAATAAGACCACAAGTCACTTTCCAGACCTCTGTGATCCCAATGAATGTCACTTCTAGTTTCTAAAATAGACGTGTCTTTAATTAGCTCATGAACTAATGGTGTGCTATTATTCTTTAATAACACATCTATTTTAAAAGATAATTATTTTAGAAAAAAAATGAACCATTAAAAGGTGGCAATGAAAAACTGTCCAATTTCTTTAGACAGAAAAAGATATACATTAGAGAAACATACTGACAAAAACAACAGCTTCATTCAAAAAGTATTCCAAGCTCACAAACACTATCAATACAGAAGAACTTAAACCTTAGGTAACCCATCACGACATGCTGCCAGATAAAATGTATGGAAGGCCGAAAGGTTTCAAATCCAAACTCATCATCGTGCGGCAAACATCAAACTTTAACGTGTATACCATGGTTAAGTTTAGTAGGACTAGTCTAGAATTGTCTACTTAATATTTTGGAAATCTATTAATTATCCAATTTCTGACATTAAGAATTACATACACAGTGCACAAATGAAGTGTCTTTGACCACAGCAGTTTAAGACACATGATGGCAAAAAACGTGAAGCAATTGACTGTCACCTGTGCTATAACTCTGAAATGCGGGTGAACTGTATTCTTGTTGACATGTTGTCCCCGCTGTTGCCACCACTGGCCTCCTGTTTAACAAGTAGAGTGTCTTAACACAATACATTCCTACTCTCCCATACAGAGAGCAAAACTTTTAACTGTCTCCTGAGCAGTCATGCAGGGATAAATTAGTTAAATGAGGTTCTTTTATTTTAGTCTCCAGAAGGACGCCAGCGTCAGACAATAAAGGTTTTGGGTTGGTGGTCCCGGTGAATTAAAACATTGTTGCCCTGGCATGCAGCACACGTCACAAACCAGGCTGATAGAAATCTGCACATTCAGCCTGTTTCTTCACTGAACTCTGCCTTGTCGGCTGGATCATCTTGAAGAACACGGACAGCAAGCATTTAAAAGATAAAAAAGAAAATAAATTGTGTTTGGAATTGAAATGAGGTGTATTTATTCCTTGAAAGAGCCTTGGTCTTTCATCCCAAAAGGACATTGTTTTGGGATGCGTTGAGCAATCACTACTCCTATCTGATATCTGATGTCTGTTCAGGGTACAAAGAAAACAAATTCTATTGGCTCTGGCTTGGTTCACAGCAGCTGCATCCAAATGTGCAAATTATTTAACAAGTCAGTGGCCTGAGCAAGCGTAACAGGTGATAGCACTAGTCAAACACCACAATTAGGACAATAAAATATTATGGTATATGGATAAAGGAATAATAAATGAAGCCTAGTTTTAAACAAGACCATATCCTCAAGACCACTAGCATTACATCAAGATTTGCATGTCAGATGACATTCCTTTTAAAAACTATTTTTAAATTAGACAAACAAGCAGTCCTTAGTACGTGATCAACACAATTATTTAGTGTATTTTCTCAGTCCTCTAATAACCTGAGAAATGTGCATTACTAAATTAATTACATTTTCCTGGAATATCAACTCAATTCAAAGGAGGGGGGAGGCATTTTAATATAATAAGAGTACTGTTCTGTACAGCCACATTGTTTCATTTACTTTTAGCTCAATGATAATGTTTTTAAAAGGGCATTATCACACAGACCACATAAAAAAATGCAGGCCCTTTTAGCAAGCTAAAAGCCCTTTCAAGTCTACCCCATTTCAGTGCGTATGTGCTTTGAAACTAGTTGCTAACGGAATTTGTTGCAACATTTTAAATTGTATGGATTACTACAGAAGCCAGAGGACTGCAGAGGTACATTACCTAAGATAAAGACATACCACTTAAAACGTGCACAAGATTAGTTAATTACTTCAGAAATAACTGACCTGATTTCTTTAAATCTTGAAGTTTTCAGTCTTTAGCTGGTTAATAAAACAGAAGGGAATTGATAATAACATTATCTAAAATCCCTTTATCTGAGCTTCTGCCAAAAGTTCATGTGCTTTTGTTGATATAAAGTCGTAAAAAGATCACCAAAACCAAACATTCAGCCAAAGATCCCATTCAATATTTATGTAAATAATCTATATCAGAAGACTGATTTTCTAGCTTTCTAACTGTAGTTCCAAAAGGTTAAGTTCATCCTGTACAATTACATTTCAATATCAGTAACGAAACTGAGGTTCACAAATCAGACATTTCAAAAAGGAATTATGTGTACTGCAACTCCAGCGTAATGAAGTAGGGTACCTCAACTTGCAATCTTTAATGACTTCTGTAGTTATAGGATTTTCAGGAAAGCCTTAAATCTGTAACCTTGGATACAGGAAAATGGGTTCCATTTTTAAAACCAGATCTATCTATTAATTATGCTTTTATATAGCAATCCAAGATAAATATCAATTGCGGGAATATAGAAATAGTTTTTTCATATTAAAGTTTCTGTGCTGTCTCTCACTCACAATGCAAACATCTTTCAAATCTCCATTTTCAACACAATCAGTTTCAGTCAGAGGAATAAGACCCACTCCAACTAGCAATATTAGTTAATTATCAGTGCAATGTAGACTGCACAGCTTCGTGACATAACATCCTTGCTACTTTACAATGCTGGAATGCACGGCAATACACACACGGCATGTTTTACACTGTTCAAGTGCTATGTTTCTTTCATTATTAATGTTATGATATTTCAGAGTTTGAGACCACCGCTAACAATCCAAGAGAGTTAACCCTAACCCCATCGCCAGGGTTGCATTTCCTTTTGTTTTGAATTCCAGAGAGTACGGGGAGCTGAAAGATATGGTCGGAGGAGCATTGTGTTAAAATTGCTGGCCTTCCCTACTGTATATCTGCTTTCAATGTTTTGAGGAATTCAAATAAAGCACTTTGTTACACACATTCCTTTCAACTTCACGCCAGTCCAGGTGTACAAGGCAGAAAAAACAAAGCCATCGTTCCTGATTTTGCAATGGTGCTTCAACAAAACCTGATAAAGCATACAGTACACTTAAAACGTTAGAAACACAAGCCACTAAAATTATTGAGCAGGTTGTTTATTTTATTTTATTACTAGAACAAATAATTTAGAAATGCTTAAACAAACGTAATAAATTCAATGACAAACGTTTCAACTAGAAATCTTTCAATGTCTCCGATCATTAAAAAAATACATACTATGTACCGTTTATTAGCTTGCACTCTGCTTGTGCTCTGTTTGGAAATATACTTTTCAAGGGAGGATGACACTTCATTGAGGCTTTATCTGGTAAAAAAGTGGGACAGACTCGCAACATTCAAAGTATTAGAAGCACTACTTTATCAAAACCATGAATGAGCAATACCAAATATCACAAAGTAAAGGAAACCTTGAAATACTTTGAGATCAGGTTTCTTTTGATTATTGAAACTTGCATCACTGTTCCTGAAAATAAAGTTACAACCCTGACCACTGTGTACAGATATACATGGCGAATCAGTTCTTTAGAGGAAACTGGATGTTTCCTAACACAGCTGAAGTTCTTACCTCCACTCCACGTGACCTTGAAGAGGCCCGCTGCGATGACTTTGACTGTCTTTCCCCTGACTGGACCGCACCGTTCACACTGGTGGCTCTTTGTTGGGATCTCAGCACTTCTTCATAATCTGCAGCGTCAAAGTTAGTTTTCCACACCATCACCTGAGGAAAAAACAGGGTTATCAATATCTTTCAGATACTGTACCGAATATGCCTTTAAAGTCTGCATGCAATATAAATTAGAATGTTTCCTTATAAATACAATGCTTCCAGGTCCAAGGCATGGTGATTGAATGGAATAAGATATAAAATAAGCACACGCAGGAAGGTCTAGTGTTTTAAAGCTTTGATAAATAAACCATTAGGAAATTATCAGCTGTGGCTTTATGCTGCAGGAGTACAATATGAGGCTGTTCAGCACAATTAACCTGCTTAATTTATTGAACAATAAAGAGAGCTTGGCCTAATAAAACATTAACTGGCACATTAAAAGAAAGTACAGATTAGGAATATTGCCTGATAAAGTATGGGATTGCAAAATAAAGTAAATTCACACAGACACAGACACACACACATACATATTTTCTTTTCTTTTTCAAAAAACAGAAACAACTCTGCTTACAAAGCTTGCTGGACAGAGACTACGTAGCACACTACTTTAATTGTTTTATTTGTGATACTAGGGCAAGTCTGTTTTATTAATGTTTATTTCAAAATAAGTTGCTCACAAGCAAAGATAAGCTGGCTACGATGTGATAAAATGCTATTGATTACATATAATATATATATATATATATATATATATATATATATATATATATATATATATATATATATATATATAATATATATTATATATATATATATATAATTAACAAATACATGCATCTAATTTCACTTAGGTTTAGTAAAATGTTATTTTCAGTGGTTTATAAGGTGCGCCATTCCTAGCTGTTTTCCTGCCGACCACAGAAAAAAAAGGAAACCCTCTCTTTCAGACAGCTGTCCCCTCACTAAATCAGAAAAGCTGATTAGCATTGATGCCAGAAAATTAAGAAGCTGAACCCTGTTTATCTTTCAACAAGAAAAGTACTGTTTAGTGCAAACAGATCCTGCAGGTACTCAACTGAGACATTTCACTCAACATCCACCAGCCTGTGGTTTGCTCTGTGTTTTAATCTATGGAACAAATTCTTTCATCATGATGCACTCCGAGGCCTCAAATGACCCGTTTACTTAAAACACAGTGCTCACTGCTGGGGCTTTGGACATAGGGTAAACTGCTGGCTCAGAGCTTAGGAATGCGGGAATTAAGAATCAGGGATGAGATCCTGTTTTTATTTTTAAAAGGTTTGTCCTTGTTTTAACAAGCAGGGCAATGTGAATCTGGAGGCTCCGAGGTTTCATCCCAGCACAGGGACAACTTAGACCTGACTTAGTAATATGTACAGCATAACAGTGCCATAATTATGCTTTAATTGGTCAAAGTCTGAAAAGACTATATTACAAGTCATGTTTCCATTAGAAATAACTGAGGTAAGGAGCCTTTATTTTTATCTGTAAATTAAGGACATCTGCTAAAGATGCTGACTGGTGAAGTTAATTCAATAGAATGAAACCATGCAGCAAGAGATCAATCGTTTCAGTAAGTTGTGACTTACACTAAGACCTCACAGGGTTGTCAAGAGTGCTAGCTATAGCTTCCTATAAATATTCATAAGATGCATGAGGCATGTTGTTCTAAACGGTGCCCACAATCCATTCCAGTAGCTTTTTTTTACCCAGTTCTAATAGTACAAGGACAGGACTGTATTGACTGACCTCTGAATACACAGGCTTCACATTATTTTGAAATGGTCAGGGGCTAAAACCTGACAAAGCAAGGGGATCAGAACTGGACAGACTGCATTTAGTGAGGACAGCAGTATTATCATGTACAATTTATAAGAAACCAAGTCAAGCAGATAAAAGTTTTGGCTCGTGTCTTCATCAGTGCACCGATTAAAATGGACCGCGGTGGTATTATTGCAGTAGCTCAGTTAGAAGGGGGAAGGTCCCGGTTTACTGTGAGAGCGATGAAAAATGGAATTAAAGAAAAGGAAAGGAGAGAAAGGAGGAAAAAGGGAATATAAACTGAAGCTGCATCACATTGTGTTTTAAAGGACTGCATTTATTTTAAACATGAATGAGAGAATGAGAGCTGGCTTGAACTGCCATTACCAGCAGGGGCCTAACATTGCCCTCGATGCTCATTTGGGCAGTGGCTCGTAACAGCATTAAGCATGCAATGGTAGCTATCTCCAAGAGACTGAACTTTTAATGTAGTCTTTTTGAAAAAGGAAAGATAGTCACCTGTTCATCGGAACCACCCGAAGCAAAGTAATCCCCAGCCCTGGAGAAGGCCACACAGGTAGCTGGACCCTGCAAGATACACAAAGCATACCAGCCAAATGGAAACTAGTGTACAATACAAGAGTACATGCAATAGTAACATTTCAAAGAACATACTGTTGAGTCTATTATTGCAAATGTACACAATGCTAGTAAAGTATACAGCATATCTATATATCTATATACACACATATACATACAAAGAATGCACTTGTTAGTTCAGAATATGAAATTTATTAAATTATATCCCATTGATGCCAAATGTTAATATAAAATGTACTTAAGACTTGTTTTTCACTCTCAGAATCAGAGCACCTGGCACTTCTCAAACTGAACAGTCTGTGAAGCCTTAAGACCTGCGTTCCCCTTCATGTACAGGCAACCAATTTGGGTTATTCTCAAGGTGCACAGAACTGATTTCCTGTGTTACACAGCCCCCCCCTCCCAGCCCCACCACTGTTTCAAGGATTATTATTTATAAAATCCTTATTCCAAATACTTCATGGCATATTAAAAAGAAAATTCATAGTTCCTGCTTATGTATGGCTGGATAAATCTAGGAGCATGCGTCACTGTATATAGGAAATATACTTGAAATCGTGGTATTGTTAAAACAAGCATGTAATCTAAGAATGAAGGTGGATATAGTTTGTATTTTACAATGACTGTACTGGTGTCCTGGATCTGTAGCATATTATTTAAACCAGCATGTTGTATCCAGGGATCTGAACACAAATAATGGCGGGTCCTTCCGATCACGGGAATGCTACGAGAAGATAAATCGGGCTCGTGAGAGCTTGATTACTGGCTATTAGTTTCTTCCAAGTTGGTGAGTCACCCATAATTACATGCATTACAATCCCCTTTGGGACAATATTAGCTTCCAATGTGGGAATCCGAGAAAGAAAGCAAGAATGCAACTCATAGTCCATTCATTCCCTCTAGGCATTCCATTCGTCTTCATATCAAATGTGTTCCAGGATTACAAAATACATATGTGCCAAACATTTGTGGAATTGTCCACAGTGTTTATTTTCAGGCATGGTAACAAAGAACAGGATGCTCTATTTTTATAGTTGCTATGGTTACTTCTCCAGCTAATTTTCAATGAAGTACATAATTTTGACAATGTGAACAAAGGCTGAACTGTGAAACTTTTTTTTTTAAGTCAATAATCCTGAAAAGATGGGCTCCACCATTCACTGTGGGGTCATACTTTCTTTTTTAAAATATGTATTTCATGAAGGTGGGTGGTATGAGCTGCAACTTCTTGAATGCAAAACTTGAAGCATAAATATGGTATATGCAATTTGTTTTACAACAGATATTTCCACCACCCTAAAGACTCTTTTCAAACAAAGAAACCCCAACTAAACAGCAAATTCACCTTAAAAATGCAAGGAAAGTCACCTTTCAAATTCCACTTTTATATTGCTAGTGATTTCACAAAGGGTTTTATGCTTCTTAAGCATATGAGGAACATCTCATTTCAGAAAATAATTTTATGCTAATTACAGGGAAGAAATTAATTAGCAATGGTCTACTTCTTCCATGCTAATCAATTATTTAATTTATGAGGATTATGCTGCTACATTTCCACGGGGAAAACATGTTGACTGAATCTTTTATATATAGAAGACTGAGATCAGACCTTTTTAAGGTGACTTAAAACACATTTTATTGGATTAGGGAACAGCAATGCTCACTTTTGTAAATTGTCTAGTTGCTAAATATTAATCATTGCTACATGTGAGAGTTTTACATTCTTTATAAGGCACCCCCTCACATTTAAAGGCTTGATAAGTATACTTTCAGATTCTGTACATTCATAGTCTTTCTGAATCAGCACAGAGAAAAACATTGCAGTCTCCAGTGTTTGCTGTGCTTCGTGACTAGAAGTGATATCTTTAAATTAAATCTCATCATGATATATATATATATATATATATATATATATATATATATATATATATATATATATTTTTTTTTTTTTTTTTCACCCCATTTAGAAAAATCAGGCTGCTTATCCAATCACACTTGCAAAACACTAACGGGCGATAACCATGGCTTTAAATTCTACGTTCTTGCCTTTTCATAAGCACTAGGAAAATTCTCTCTGACGCATATTTTCTTTTGCTTCTTTGACTGTTTACTTTATTTCATATCTGATTTTTCTTGCAATACAGCACAGCATATTAAAAGCTGCCACTTACTTCCAGGTACCCAATCACTTCTGTGTTGTAGATTCTCAGACTTTAACGATAATCAGACCATGTGATCTACAGTGCAACATCTGAAGGGATTTTGTACCAGAAAGCAGCAGTTTAAACTTTTAAGAAAGCATTGGTCGGCGCTTCTTTAAAAACAAGCATCCACTGCAGACATCTGGGTTAAACATGCACAATTTAAACAAGGAATTCATTTCTGTTCATCAGCCACACTTCTGGAAACACAGCAAGAGAAGAGTTAAAGTAAAAGGCACGGATGAATTCTGTACAATTTCCAAGAAACAGAAAGTGTTTTAATTATACATTTGTGGTGTCTGGAGTCGATGTCAAACATGAGTAATTCTGAATCACTCCTCTGACAGTTCTAACAGACTGAGGCTCTTGGGCTATTGAAGCACCCAAAAGAGGCACACTGATTGAGAACAAATGTAGAACAAGGTTTTTTAAATCCCATACTATAACAGTATTTGAGCAAAGGTGGTAAGGAAGTGTCCGTGATAAAAGCGGTAAGGATTTGCGGGTAAAGTCAAACCTGCAAATGCGCATTCAGGAAATAGTATATACACTTTGCAATTACTGTAAGCGTGTTTCGAAGCTGGTTGGGTAATATATTGTGGTACAACATTACTGTAATTCAGATAATCCACCAGCCAGTTACTTTAACCTGGTCACCACAAAGTCACAGAGTAAATCTTGTCATTGGTCCAGTCTGCCCCTAAGATGGCCAAGCCTAAGGTTCTGTGCTCAAGCTGCAATGCCAGCACCCAGGCTGTTATTTCCACTGAACTCCATGACCTGCACTACGATGACAGCAGCTTGAGCCAGAACGAGTATTCTCATAGGGCTTCTTTAGAAAGTCTTTCAGTTTGTTTCCTTCTTGAGATTACATTAATTTGCTGATTTACATAACCACCGTACACTCGGCAGGCAACAGCAGACTTCCTGTTGGAATAATGAAGTCAATTAAACTGTCTGCATGTTTAGTCGTGTGCATGCTTGTATGGACTGGGAATAGTTTGTTCTTACATGTTTCTTCTTTCAGGCCCTGACAGACGCCCATAGGGTGTTTTTCCCCAGTCTGAGATACAGTGGGAAAGCACGTACCCCAGCCAGTCCCTTTTGCACTGGACAGACAGGCCATTTCCTGTTTATTGCAGCCGTAAGTACAGTACAATTCAGTCACAGTTTACACAGGCTAAAGGAAACACTTAGCCTCAACGTGCTGCAGATCAAAGTTATTTTTTGGTGGGGAACGAAGCTTGCCTAGATAAGGTTGCATTCATAAACTCTTTCTTTTTTTTCTGTATTTAAACAGTAACTGTGAAATTCAGCCAAATTAAGATCACGCTTTTATAGAGTTAGTTTATTTGTTTATTCAAGTGCAACACTAGCACTAATTAGTTATTGTTTTCACATCAAAAAGGTTAGTGCTTGTTAAGTGGAATGTGAGTACATAACACATGCTGGTACTATGCTAATGTACAATGCACAGTTTAAACCACTTAAAAAGCCCAAAGGTTCATTAATTTGCTTTGCACTATGTTGGTCACTTATCATGGTTTACTAGAGATTTGTAAACATTAAGGAAGTACTGTATGCCGAACCAGACAGTGCTGTCACTGACAGAAGAGGTAATGGGAGTGATCTGGTAGTTCAGCCTATTTTGTTGAAATACAACTTCATATCCACACGTTTTTCTGGTTAGAAAAATATGGTTATGAAACCACATTTAAATCTGCACTATAAAAACGCTCCATAAAAGTAGATCTGGTGCAATATACCATATAATCCAATCTACAACTGAAAATTACACAAAATCGACTGTATACGTATCATGTTTGTGACAGTAAATGTTACTATTAATGAAACACTACAGTCATCCTTTCTGCCTTTGTTTTGTTGTACAATCCAAGAGCAATTATAGGGACCAATTTCTGCCCACAAACCAATAAATCCATAACAAATTTATTAATGTGCTTTTTAATTGTCTTAGTGAGGACAAAATACACAATAAATTTGAAGAACACTTTGGATTTGAATAGCTGCAGTAAGCCAGCAGTATCAGGACATTTGCCCGCAGTTGAGAACAGCTGTCTCCACAGTAACCCTCACCTGGAAAGGACCAGCATCACTCCAAGTAAATGCAGGAATGTAAACCTGGCACCCACTCTAGTGTAAACTACAATCCATCAGCTGGTAAGTTGCATTCCAAGTGCCTCAAACCGACGTGCAAGTACGTCAAACCGGGCCTGAGGGATCCTACCTCTTCCCAGGATCCATGAGGAAATATTAAGCAAGGTGCTTGTGGGTGTTCCAGTAAGGGGAAAAAAGAAATGTCACACACATAAAACAATGTCTTGTCCCTGCATATTTACAATAAAACGCAGTAATTACACCCCCTCTTTGATATGGTAATGAAAATTAGGTATCTAATCCTCTCCTCACAGAAATGTGGCCAGGATATTACTGGGGTCAACACATGTGCTTATCTTGGTGAGAAAAAAAAAAAAGGAACATGTGGAACATGATTCGGACATTGACATATACTGTACAACAGCCTTTTCAAAGCTTGGTGCCAGCAGGATGTCTTTTCTGTCTCTCAATTAGCAGACCACAGCTGGGTGCCCATTGTTAGGCAGTGGTATCGTACAGGCACAGGACCTATGCTTCAGTGTTAGGGTGCAAGTGCAAATTATTATTATTTTTACTTACACATCAAATGGTTTCTATGGGTTAGTTCTGTTCCCTTAACAGCTTCCTGGATTTGATAGTATTACTGCTAAGCATTCACAGGTGTTGCCATGTGGAATTCCTCAGATTAAGACCCTTCATATACACAGTGTAAATCTAAAGCAAGACAGATACACCCAAAACAACGACTGGCACTGAAATCTGCACTAGCTTCCATTTTCTAGGACACATCTGTACAGTTTTAATTTTGTCACTAATTTACTGCCAGTTGCCTAAAGGATCGTGTAAGAATTCCAAGCATTTCAATAAATTATTACTCCATCTGACACCCTTGGTATAAACATGCTTCTGCACTATTTTAGACCCCACCCCACACCCCTAGAATTTTTGTAACCTCAAATCAATCATAATAATCTCCTGGTAGTGGTAAACCTGACCATTAGCTGCAAGTGCAGGTCTTGCTGGAGGCTATATAGGTCACTTTCAGAACACTGCATTCCTGTGTTAAATCTGAAAGGAAAGTCTAACCATAAAGCTCTTATGAGTGAGATTTTCTGCAAGAATCTATAAGACTAACAAAGCTGGACATCTTGACATTGTCTGCAGATACCCACAGTGTACTGGGACTGAATTACAATTCATGCAATACAAAAATGGTAACATCCTGCAGTCTTCAATTACATAAGCAAACAGCCAGCATATTGATTGAACTTAAACAGGACTGAATATTTAATAGTTACTTGGCATTGACAGCCTTTGAAATCTCTATGTACCTGCACTCAAGAAACACATTTCATTTTTACATTATCAATTTTTCTGAAACTAACAGGTTTCTTCAATTATGTTCAAAAAACAATGTAATGACATGTATTGTCAATTTAATGACTCTGGACATTATTGTGCACTGGCTTGCACAGGCAGTTGAGAAAGCTTACAGTAAGCATCTGGTGTACAGCTAACCCTGATTTAATGACTTACAATTTAATTCAGACAGTGCGTGTGATACTGCTATATCACTGAAGAGCAATTCCATTCATGAATCCTTATTGTACCAACAATGTTCCACAGTACAGTGTGTTCCCAATATAGCAGTTCAATTTTGTCCACCGAGGTACAGCATGTAGTTTACATTTTGCACGCAAATAAATTAAAAATGGCTTTGAGATTTCTAGAATAATGGGTAAACCAAAAATATTACATGCATTTATTAAATTGACTTATCGCTGTACCTTTTGGTTTAAAGCAGAAATGTAGACCCAGCTATATACATGAAGATCCAGAACACAATGGAAATAATAATTACTTACAGGAGGTACTTGTGACGAATGCCCACAATACCAGAGCAGATCAGTATGCAAAATATTGTTCCTTTCCAAGTCTTGTATAAAACTTACAGACAAAAGCTACAATAATAGTTGCAATTAGAGTATGTTGTTTGCGTCTAAATCTAATTTCAGAGACACTCATTATAAAGTACCTGTCACACTGCAACTGAAATTACTCCTTGTTCTAAATGTGTAGATAGTTTCTCACTGGAAGCTACACCTTCAGAAACTGGCAGCTGGGTGCACAGTGGTCTGGACTCTGGTCTTCTGCTCCAGGGATGGCTCCTTCACGCAACAAAGTCTGTGGATTTTTCATTTGTTTCTAAATATCACCGTAGTTTGAATTCTGTACTAATGCGAGCAATGAACATTGTATATTCTTATGTCCATACAAATCTCTTTAGCAGTAAACTCACCTGATGGCCATGGAGTGTGTACAGTAACCTTCCCTCCAACAAATCCAAGATTTTCAGTGTGGAGTCATTCGACGCTGTGATGAGATAGTTTCCAGACGGATGGAACGACAGCCCATTTACCACAGCAGTGTGCACTGCAATCAAATAACAGCATATTGTTACTCTCTCTCTTTACCACATAGCTATTTCTTATTAGGCAAAATGAGTACAACATACAAGTTATGCCACTGTCATTTACATGTAACAACAGAACTGATTTCCAAAAAGGAGTACAAATAAAATAAATAAGATATTCTGTACATATGTTTTAAGTAAATTAAAGGGTAGCCTATTTTGTATTTTTTAATCTGGAATTGTAAAGTACTGTTACAAAATGGTCTTCCCATGTTAAATGACCAATTATTGAACTTAAAGAATGTTGCTGAACTGTACTTTTTTGTATGCATGTGATGCCCTCTTTTGGAACTCTGCTACAATTACAATCAGTCTACATGTGCTGCTGTTCAGTTTTACAAACATATTTTGTTATACATATATTCTATGAAGAGAGTCTTTTAATACTAGACTACTATATATATATATATATATATATATATATATATATATATATATATATATATATATATATATATATATATACAAAAGAAAAAGCAGTACTCTTTAATGTTGTACCTATATCTACCTTGGTAATGTTGCAGCAGCTTGTTCATTCGAATATCCCACACTTTCACTGTGTTATCTGAACCGGCAGCAGCTATGCACGTACCGCTAGGGTGGAAATCTACATAACTGACATAGCTGTTGAAAAACAAAACATATTATTCATTTTGAATAATAAATGCAGCTTTCACCTTACAACATATTTCTAAACATTACAAAAGCAAAGGTAAAATGGCTCCTAGTCTTATAATTTTTCAAGTGTTACCCTTGTGTATTAAAGCTATAAAAACCAGCATCTTACACTGACAGATTAAAAGTATATTTGTCTTTAAAAGTAAATTGCCAATGAGGAGCATGTTTCAATGTCTTTACAGGCAGTATTATTAGGAAGCCATCGTTTAGATCAATAAACCCAACTGTGTGCATCTATCACAAACGTTGGGACATTTTTGTTTTAACAATGAAAGCAGAATTAGCAATGTGAGAATGTAACTAAAATAAGACTGTCTGAGTACACCATCTTCAAAGGCTTCTGTGGGCTGTGCAGGACAATATAAAAGTTCTCCTCAACATGAAATGCACTTACCCTCCATGCTCATAAAACGAGTGAATACAATCGCGGCTAGTTTTATCCCAGATTTTAATGGTCTTGTCATCACCTGCTGAGACGATCAGTCGCCCGTCAGGAGAAAACCTAAAGATAAAATATTGATCAAATATAAAAACTCAGTATTACAAAAAAAAAAGAACTATGCTTGTGCTGAATATTCAAATGTACAGCTGACATGCAAAGATTCCACATAGTAAAGAATGTTGGAACTGACTTTCATCACAATTTGAGAGGCGTTTCTGTAGATTATTTTAAACGAAGTGTGACATACTTACATGTGGGTGCCTCCACTATTTTTACCTGTCATGAAGGTTTAACTACAGCTTAAATACTAGGTAAGCAAACTAAAAGGTGCCTGTGATTATGAAATAGTGTCCCTCAGTAAGACACATATTTGAAATGTAAACTTACATCAGTTCAAGATTGATAAGCCGTACACTTCAGTATTAAAAAAACAAAAAGGGAACGAATTATAACATCTCTACTGAAAATGGCAATATTTGTATTTTTTTTTTAATTCTAAATGATAGTATAAAATGTTACAGTATGTATTAGGGGCTTGCAGTCTGAAGATTACATGGACCTTGTTAACCTGCATGTTCTTTATTAGCTCTGTGACTCATCCTACTTCATTAAATGTACAATTAAAGGATTTACAAAAGCAGCAGTTAGTCATAGGATGTAAAAAAAATATACAGCAAAAGATAATTTCCAAAAAGCATAATTTTTAACTCCTTGTAGGCTATTATTATTATTATTATTATTATTAATCCTTGTCATGTCTGAGATATGTTCTCAGCCTGTCTGAGCAAAAATATGTTCTCAGCCTGCTAACAACTTTATAATTATGAAGCAAAAATATGTAACAAGCTGAGCAGTAATTAAAACAGCACACTAGCCTTATAAGGGAAACTCAGATCAGTACACGCCTCAAACACTACAGCTGAAGATCTACTTACTTGAGAACCTCAGATCAGTACACGCCTCAAACACTACAGCTGAAGATCTACTTACTTGAGAACCTCAGATCAGTACACACCTCAAACACTACAGCTGAAGATCTACTTACTTGAGAACCTCAGATCAGTACACACCTCAAACACTACAGCTGAAGATCTACTTACTTGGCACAGCGAACCCAATTAATGTGTTGATTGAGTGAGAAGAGAAACTTTTGCCGGTGTACTGCCCATACTTTGACAGTTTTATCATCTGATGCTGTGACTAAAGATTGCCCATCACTGGAGAAATTGACACTTCGTACTGTTCCTGTGTGAGCTTTAAATACCGTGGACTCTCCTTTGCTGAAAAAATAAACACACACAAACAAAAAGATGAATAGCAAATTAAGAACCACATTCTACATAAAATAACATTCTTAAAACATGACAGCAGATCAGGGGTTAATTAAAATTTACACAGTCTACTGCATGTCAATTCGAGCCACTCAAAGCTTTACTGTGAGCTAAATTCATGAGCTTAGACTCGTAGTAAAACCCAAATGGCTGCTAATCAAACTGCTTTGCAAGATGGGAGTCTTACGCGAGATAGTGAAACAGCAATAGGAGCTCTTTACCAGAATTAAATGCACGGTATAAAAGATCAATTAAGCATGTCAAGTGCATCATTGCTATTGTAAGTTTATGTATGTTTATTTGTGTTTCTTGCTGGCTACCTTTTCAATACACAATACAATACAACCCTGTACTGTCATACTGAAAATATTCTTTAGGGAACTGTCTGCCACTTTTATAGCAGTGGGTTGAAAAAAAAACCAAAAAAAGAAAAAAAAACATTTTTATCAAGCTAATAGAAAGTGTCTTAATACCTTACACCTACAGAGAGCCCACTTCCAGGAACACTTTTTCAGCTAGGAGAGCTTGCGTCACTCTTCTTTACAATGCATCCAGTGGAATCTCAGGGTTATAACACAAGCTATTATTCTGCCCAGGTAATGACAGTGCCACCCTATGTCTATAAAGTCTGACTTGATATTTCAGGAGGCAGCACCTTGTAGAAAATGTGATTATTGCTATACCAATTACCCACTGAAACTGCAATTGTACCAATTAGCAAATGTTACTGCAAAGCTTTTGGTTTACAACGGTTTTGGTTATTTCCTACTATTGTTACCAGTTATGATGTACATGTCTTCACATTACTAATAGATATATATAAAATAAGTTATTAAATAAATTCACTACTAACAAATACATATATTAAATGATAGATATTATAAATAGTATATATATATATATATTAGATATATATATATATAATATATAGAACAAAACTAGTGAGAATAAACATAAAACATAAGAGTATTTCAATTGTCTTGTTTTCTTTATGGCAGAAATTACTTTTAAAGCACTGGCCTGAAAATAGCATATAGCCTCTCTACTGTGGTCACAGCAAAAAGCAGGAGCAACATCTATTTGTACATTCCTGGTTGCTCAGCAGCATATCTTAAGCGTCCTTGTGTTTCATTTTAATTGCCTCACCATAGTTTACAGGTTTTGTTGTATTTTTAGAAATTTGTTTTCATAAGGTAAACTTTTAACCTGTGCCATTTATTCCATCCAATCCCCTTAACAAGCATTTTCTATGACATAAAGAGCACTGTATACAAAAACAGGTAATATGCTATAACTAGGCTACTTGTACAGTGTGAGTAGATTAACAGTGGGTTATTTATAGACTGCCTGTTGTCTCTTCTAGGAAAAAAAAAAGAACTTAAGAGGTATTTTTGCAGGAGCACTCTTTGATTTGCCTTTACTTTTTAAAGACAAATGACATATTAGTTCAAAATAAATATCAGGACTTATTTTTATGAACAATTGCAGGTATTCCAAAATGACATTCACAACATAGCCACCTGTAATGTTTACATTCTAGCTTCCAAGACAATAAATTGAGAAACCACATCTGGAAACATTCAGCAATCTGTTTATTTTCTGCACTGGAAATGACTGGCAATACTGCAAACCTGTTCTGTGATTTAAGCATAAATGTATATCTTGAATAGGTATTTAAATGTTATTCACTAAATTTAGCTCCACCCCAGTCTCGCTGGGATATTCAAGAAATGCTTCAAGCATTCTGTTTATAATCCCACCCCAATGGAAAATGATGAATAGACCCCAATATCAATTATCTATTTTGAATTTAGCACAGTCTCCGGAATATATGCTGATAGATGGATTTTCTGTGCAATTGAATACTGTCATAACCCCTGTAATGATAACATGCCTGCAGGACATTAGTGCAATTGTATTAACTATAAAGTGTCTATTTGATTAATTCATCAATATCTTTCCACTGTGCAGCCCCTGGGAAATCTGACACAAGCAAAGCAATTACAAAAGAGGATCCTCTGTTATACTACAGGCTCATGTCATGTGCTATTTACTAATTACATGCACAGTGTATTATTCAGTCTGTAACCAAATGCTACGCTAATTGTTTTATACAGAAGACAAATTGGTTGACCACTTAGAAGTACAAGGCATTACATTAAAAGGCAATAGTTGCAACAGTGCCACCTAGTGACAGTTTAGCAGCCTGTTCAGCTCAATTGTAGTATTTTTTGTATTTGGGATTTTCCTTGAGACACTCAACATTCAAACAAGAACAAAATCAATAACAAAAAGCTCATGCCCCATCTAACTCAGGTCTCAGCTTAGACCCCAGTGCACATTAGTCCATACCAAAAATAAATAAATAAATTAAAAAATCACTCCACAATCTGTTTAGCACAGGACTGAAAGACTGCCAGCACTGTACCACAGTGTACATGTCTAAGCCATGCCCATTGTACTTGTACTAATTTCACAAAATTATAAATATATCAAACTAAAAGCCTTACACGCTGGGTACCCAGAGGCGGACCGTTTTGTCCCTGGATGCCGATGCTACAAGGTGTCCTGAGGGAGAGAACTGCACCGACATCACTGCGTCTTTGTGACCCACGAACCTGTAGGCTCTCATCTGAGCTTTCATATTCCACACCATCAGGCAGGAATCCATAGAGCCAGTGGCTGCAAATAACCATGTTCATGAATGAATAAAAAGTAAAGAAAGAAGAAGAAAAAAATGGAACTATTATCATGTTAGATCCAACCTCTCCATTCTGCCTGGCAGTAAAGTGAATGCGCATTCATTCATGAACAATATGCCAACTTAGTAAAGGAAAACGTGATAACATTTTGTAAAGTTTGATACAGGTTGGGACATTTCATTTCTATCAGATTAGAACAAAAACAAGTGACAATGCGCTGACAGTCAAAACTGTGTAGCAGCTTCTTTTTAAAAAAAAAAAAAAAAAAAAACAAGAAATACTTTACCAATCTGTTTCATGTTGGGGTTCAAGTCAACACTGGTAATGGTGTCTCGGTGGCCCTTAAAATGCCTTTCTAAAGTAGGATCCTCCTGAAGTAAAGAAAGAAAGAAAGAACCCACATCCTGAGAAACGTAATAATAATAATTTAAAAAAAAAAAAAAAAAAACTGTGCCTCATCATTTTATATAAAACAAATATCTAAATATTGATTTCCATGCGTCTGATTTTTATATACTGTATCGATTGTGAACTTAATTGGTTTGCAGTTTTCAAAATAACATCTCTTTGGACTTGTTGAATTATTTCAGGCATGCAACATTTTCATAATTTTTCAATTTATCATCCAATCACTGGCTAGAATCATTTTTCCATTCGCAGAAAATAAACTGTGACCAAGCAAGAGTGCGGAATGACTTATAACTAAAATCACTAATATTCTTTCTTATCTCTCTACGAAAAACTAGTGTATAGTAAATATATATTTACGCCACTATTTATGTAAAGCATTTTCCAATTAAAATTACAGTAAATTTAATACAACTATTAACTGCAGGGTTTTTTTTTTTTTTCTTTTTTTGTTTTAATTCTTGTAAATACTGCATTCGATGAACTAAAACAGAAGGGCAATATAAACTGGATATTTCAGAGCATGTACATTATCTCAGTACATTCAACTTTACATAGCGAAACTGCAATTTAAAATGCAAAATGTATTTACTTACCAATGCGGAACTCATTTTCTTAGAAATGGTTTAAAACGTACTACAATTTGGATGTTTTTTTTTTTTTTTTTTATCGACTAAGCAGTTGTCAAACAGTAAAGTGCTTTCTTCGGTAACTCTTAACTACTCGGCTTGTGTTTACATGTGTATATACATATTACTTGATTAATAAGTCATGAAAACTCTAGTTTCTTAAGGTCTTGTTAATATCTGCCGATGCACGAAGGATTGAGAGCTATGGTTTTAGTAAACCAGACAGGTTGTTGTTGTTTTTCTCAGTTATATTCAGAAAGGTAACTGTCAGCTCTAGTACAATAGTTTAGTTTCCGCGCCGCAATCGGCGCCTAGATAGCGACAACGGATCTTAAAGGGGAGGACACACCAAATAAGATCGGCTGATAAGTAAAATCTTCATGATGTGTACGTATTTGCATTTGAATGCAGTTGTACTCAACGGTCATTAGTAATGCTGTATATTCCTGTTAATATTTACTTTTTTTTATTTTTTTTTATTACGTACACGGTACAATTTTATTGTAATCTAAAGTTGTAAGAAGCCCTTAATCAGGATATGTCCCTTTAAGAAAGCAGCGTGTCATCATTTCCTGAACTCCATGGCAACAATGTACTAATTGAAAAAATAAGGGAAAAAAAAAAACCTTTACATTGTAAAATTCTAAAGTACATTGAACATTCGTTCACTAGTGAAAATTCACATTAACACAGATGATGCAACCCTTTGCAAAACAAAGTGAGAAGTTTCAATTACATACAAGGTGTAGTTCCACAAGCTAAACACTAGAGGTCCATCGTGCATTGTATTGAAATATCCCCTGTTCCAGAAACCTCACAAAATGTTCTTCCTTTTTTTTTTTTTTTTTTTTAATTCTGTCTTTATGCCATATCTTTAAAAACAGTACATATCGAGGCTTGCTAAATGTGTGCTTAACCACATTTAAAACGGAGAGTAGAATTAGATCAAGTTATCGCAATATTCTAATATTTTCTGCTAAAATATTGGTATTGTATTAATGCAGTGTCTAAAGTTTTTTTTTTTTTTTTTTAAACATGCTTTTACAGCTGTTCCCAGTTATCCCGTAGAATTATGAGCAAGATCAATTAGGTACATGTAGACATTGGGTCTTTGCTGTCAGTTTGAGTCTCCTCATTTGTCTTTACTGATCTAAAGCATAAACCTAGAAGAACACACGTGTTTGAATGAGTTGCAATGGAAATAATTGCTAGTGAATGTTTCATTACATCAACTGTAATGCAACAGGATATGCCTTGCGGTGCGTGGTATGTCTATATAATTGTGTATATTGCTTGGTTATCTTGCTCATGTTGTTTTGTATTATGCTAATACTGTAGCTATGTATTGATCAGGTCTTGATCAAGCATGACTTTTGTCCTGCGATACTTGACATTGAATTTCGGTGACAATAAAGTGTAGATGATAACACAGTTACGTAAGGATTTGATCAAGGACAAAAGATTCATAGGAATGATATGAAGTGATGACTTCAGTTGCGTTAACGCTGTTGCATCTGAATTGAACATCAGTGACCTCACTGAAAATTAAATCACTATCCATACACACACATGCTGACAATGTTGCTTCAGCCCTGTCTTCCGCTCAGACGGACAGTTTCAGGTGTTTTTGGGGAGTTTTCTATCCTGCATGAACTCTGTAAGTGTCCTTTCTCTTTGTATAGGGGTTGGGTATACCAGGCTGTTATAATCCTGTTACTAGATCAGGATTTAATCACGTTTGTTGGATCACTCTGATAACTAATTCATAACTAATGGACTGAACACGTCTCTTGATATTTACTGTACCAAAACGCAAAGACAGCTATATAAAAATGTCATGCTATTTCATGTTGTGCATTTTTCTAGAATGCGTCTCCTTACTGTGTTCATGTTAAGAGGTTGTTTTAGTTAAAAGGAAATGCTTTGTCTTTGCCTTAAACTAGAGGAAAATAAACCTTTTGTTTACTTGGGAAATCACGCAACCCAGTGATTAAATGAAACGTCAGCCAACACTGTGAACTCAGGTGAACCTCTTCAGCATCCAATGAAATTCTTTCTATCTGGCAGGCAGCCTATTGTGAGTGGGTACCCCGCCTCGTTCTTGCGTGTTCAGTTGTTTTGTCAGGCAGTTATGTGAGTCTGTAAAGTGGTTATAAGTTCATGAAAGGACCTTGCGTAACTTGAGTGTTCTCTTACCGCATTGGCTTTATTGTCTTTGTCAGTTTTTGGTACTTATGTATTTAGAATGCTGCTCACCGGGATAAGAAACAACATCTCTTGTTCAAGACGGTTCAGCCATACATTATGAAGCTAGTTCTTACAAAGCAAACTAGCACACACACACACACACACACACACACACACACACACACACTATATATATATATATATATATATATATATATATATATATATATATATATACACACACACACACACTTTTTTCTCGCAATTTAAAATAATCAGTAAAACAGACTGAATGCTAAACTGACGAGTGGCAATCATGTTGGTGTGCATGGGTTCATTCTTTTAAGCAGCATTCGATTGTGTATCTAGCCAAGGGCGCTGGAACTAGGGGTGCTGGGTTATATACAGGGGTTACAGTTTTATTCAATGGCTTTCAGCACCCCCACTTTAAAAATTGTTCCAGTGCCATTGAATATAGCACTTGACAGTAAAGCAAAATATTCATAGTAAAACTATTTATTGCCCAGTGGTGGATCAATAAAGCACAGAGCCTAAAAAACAAGACCATTTCCCTTAACGTTTTATTCTTGAACTTCCTCATACTCTACAAGACATCACAAACTAAAGGAAGTACCTCTATTGGTAATCGACCCCAAACGCTTTTTTGCAGTGTAATTTCTGCTACTGGAATTGAAAGACTGTGAAGCCCGTTGAAAAGGCTCGAACTGGCCTGTGTGCCGAGCAATGGTAAGGTATGCCGACAGTGTGTAAGTTCACAGTGTAACACCTTGCTATGCTCAGGTAATCATAAGGGTTAGGGTACAGCTTCAGAATAACAAAAGAGAGTGCATCAGGGCTGAGAGATTGAGCACTGGTTCTTAGGGGTAACAGCATCCGGCACAGCAGGAATGATGTTGTGTTGCTCACACTAAGCAGAGGGAATACCACATGTCAATCATTTCTATAAGCTTCTGTAACACTGGTGCCAATGAAGGGCATAGGGAGAAACAAACCAATGTGGCAGCCCAGTGTAACATCTATTAAGATTTATTTGATGTCCACTTTAAACAGTATCATTTGCTTTGCATAAAAAGGTAGCATTTAGGATGATTAGATTATACATTGTATGTATCCATGTCACACAAGAAGTGTAATGTACTGCCAGCATTTTAAAAAAAAAGTCTAACTTTTTATTGCATAGCAGCCCATGCAGGATGCAAAGTGATACTCTACTGAAATTTAATAGGACTGTACAGCTCTTTGATAGGGTGCATTTGATCAATGGTACTCTCTTTTAAAATAGAACAAAACAAGAAGACATTCCAGCATCCTGTTTTACTTTTCTTGATGACAGATTATTGTCATGCAACACAAATTTGTTGCTGCTGGAACTAATAAATGTTGTATGTCCATACCTTCCTCACTCTTGCCTCACATACTTAATAGCGTTCAAGAAAAATGTTATATCAGCGCAACTGTTTGCTTATTTTAGATAATGATTCATTTGATCACCCTATTCATATTTGTACTAGAGAATAGGTCATTCTGATTGCACAGATGGTTCTAGGGAACAGGTCTGTTATAAATCTAAAAGCAACTTTACCACAAACTGTCACCATGACTTGCATTGTGTTCTTGACCTTTTAATCTGATGTTCTGGCCTTCATGGGAGTTTGGCTCTACATACCAGCCAATGCCAAAAACTCTTCATGGTAACAGTAACATTCCTCAAGAAGTCCAAAAGTAAAAAATTTAACAGCTAGTTTTTAAGTATTCATGCAGGCTAATGGAATTGAAGTGTATGTATGATGTTTACAATCCAGCATTCTGCCTCATTCTAATGTTGAAAACAAGCGATGCTGGAATTCATTTGGTCTAGGTCCTAGATTCAAATTAGGGCATATTTTGTAAGTGCTGACTGTTGTCTTTTATTAGGGTTAATTCTTCATTTTTAATAAGAAATGCACCTGTTCACCTTAGAAAGTCTGAAGCCTAAGTAAAACAAGCCCTCTTAAAATATGTCGTTCTGTGCTGCTGTAGTGGAAAACACATTTACTGCCTTTTTCAAGAGCTTGCAAACAAGTGAACTCAATCTTGCTTAGAAGAAATCTTAAAGGCAGCCTTCTTTAACAGTTAAGAGGTTGAGTGTGAAGTGAAAACCAAACCATGCGCTTTTTGCAGCACACACAGTGACAAAGCACTCCACCTTTTCATGAGCGGGTATCATTGAAGACAGCAAAATTATGAATGACATATGGCATGTTGTAAGACACTATTAATGAGCAGCACAGAGGACTGTTACCGCGGTGAAGGCTTGGGCTGAATATGTGGGTACAAGCCTATAATTACAGTCCATGGTGTCATTCCCATCAATGAATGATATCACAGTACAGCATGTTTTGCTCTATGAGTGCAATGAATCACAGTAAAAGCTTAACTCTGAATTGTGTTGTTTCATTACATTTTAAATGATTAAACAATTACACAGACAGAAACAGCATGACCCCAGTAACCCAGTTCTGAGCAGATTCCCCCATTCACTGAATCAATACTGAAAAACAATTATAAAAAGCTGTAGTAGTGCATTAAAGGGATGTGTGTCAAATCATTTAGCACAGAGATTGTTATCCATACAGTATTTGAGCTTGCAACCTTGTGCATGTTTTTTTTTTTCAGTACAGTATTGTACGTTTTATTGAAATTGAATAAAACAGCATTCAATTTGATATGAGCCTTGGTTGTTTAACATTGCACAGTATGTAGTACCACTGTGCAATTGACAACAAGGAGGTCACAATAGCTTTGTTTTATTATAATACTTTTTTTTAATACTTTGTCGCTTCTCGATTTGGTTAATATTTGATGATTTGCAGAAGACTTGCCTTTAAATTCAGGTATTAGCAGAAGGTAGTGAGAAAAATGTAGGTTAGAACAAGTTAATATCATTTTAATATAGAAACAAAGACACACAGGCAAAATAATATATCCACAATTGTATTTTATTATATTCTGAGTTATTACTTTATATACTTCAAATGTATTTTTATGGCACTGCTCTATGGGAAATATATTTTATGGGAAATATATATACCTTTACAACTGAAAAAGAAAGAAACCAAGAAAGTAAGACACTTAAAACCCAATTTCACGTATTTCAGTATAACAGCATAATTAAACAACTATTTAATACAGTGAGTTCTATTGGGAAACTGAGCAGGCATGTGTGTGCTGGGGAGAGGTTTAGATTGTAAGCATTTAATGTACTCTACTTACAACTATTGAAATTCAAATGTGGAGACATTGCCCAAAGAGTTGTCTCCTAGTAAGACAGCCGTAGGGATTTCCCACTCTTTCAAGAAATAGCAACATCACTCTGTACAGCCAGTAGAAAAGTAACCATGACTTTGAGTCGGATGATTAGATTGGAACAAGAAGAACATACTACACCACACTGTAACAAAACAAATCCTTTAGTTTTGTTGACAAAAGGGCTGTATAGCCAAAAAAAAAAAAAAAAAAGAAAATCCCCTTGTGATTTGAGGCTCAGCTCCAGAAAACGATTGTATCCCCTGAATACAAAGGCTTAGGTAATATTGGCTGAATTTATACATACACAGAGCAACCTCTCACGTTCAGCATGAGTGCTTTTAGGTCAAGGTTGGCCAGTCCAGATGCAGGAACATACGATCATGCACTTCAGACCGATCTCTCTCACACGTAGTCCTGTTTATAGCGGACACTGTTACTCTGAAGAGCGAGTCGTCTTGGAACTACAATAGATGGGAAGAACAGCACTGTCTATAACAAGGCAATGGCACAGAGTTGTGTATTTTTCCATGCTGTGAAACAAGTATGTGATTTGCAAGATAAAGGCTCCTCCTGGCCTAGCCCCCACCCCAGCACTTTAAATTTCTGTTACCTGGACTGGGTCTTAGAAACCGGAAAAAAAACCAAGGGCCCTATCCACAGGCTATTAGTGTTCAGTGGCTTCCAGCATGAAGGGTACAAACATGATTTCTGGCCAACATAGATCAAACCCTTGGGGCGTGGAAGTGCTTGGAATACACTTTGTCATTTAAATGTGCAGGGTAATAGCATTTGGTGGGCGAATACCCTTAAAAACATACTATCACAAAAGACTCTAAAGACAAACAGTGGCGTGTACTGCCACATTGTGCAAGTATATTATTGGGAATGTGAATCAGATCAAAGGGTTTTCTAAATTGAATGGATGGCAGAAAGTCTATTCATTCCCCATTTGAGAAATGATGTGCTGGGAGCTTTTAACAATCTGTAATAATGAAAGTATGAAGCTGCTAGTTTGAACACCGAAAACTCAAGAAGGTCTACAATGACTGATGGCAGGTTACTGAGGGTTCATTTAAATTGCCAGCGCGGTGAGATAAATAAAATGAAAGGCAGTTTCAGAAATGCAGAGTGGGGATTATGCCTATGAAGAGGCATGTTTTGAAGGAATAAAAAGAATTCCATTGTTACTCAGTTGAGTATGCTGAAGCTTTGAGATAGTTGTTCAACCTTGATCACAAGCAAATGGTATACTGTTGCTTACATCTGTTCTCACTGTACAATTCTACACATGATTAGCAGTTGTTATCAATAGATAGCATGGGGTTAATTAAATGGGACTGGATCGCTCAGCTACGAACACAGTTCACTGCTTCTAGTATATTCATGGACGAGGAAGTACTGGTTGTTCGGCAGGCTGTTACTATGGCTAACCCCATGGCAGGCAGTCACAACACTTTACACACTGCAAACAAGAACCTCTGCCTTAAAAACCCTGTAGCAATTGTTTACAAGAAACAGCAGAATGTAGTTAAAAAACTGTATTATAACTGCATGTCTCTAATGCATTGGATCAATTCCAAAGTTACTTGACCAAATAATACCTTTACCAGCTGTAAAGGAGTGTTCTTAATAGGTTTCATATACAAAGATAGCACATTATGTTGAAGTTTGGAACCAAGCAAGCAGATAACAAAAACTATGTTCCTCCTTAATTACGGGTTACAAGCATTACTCACTAGGTGAAGCATTTCCTTGTAAAAGCATTTCCTTCTCTCAATCTCTCAAGTGTTTACCGTATACCGTGTGTGAAAATTGTACTTTCAGAAAAGAAGTGGTACTTCTGGTTACTGAGAACTGGTCGCTCTCTTGTGCTCCCAAAATTAAATTGCTTTTGTTGATGGAATAAATGAGTGGTAGACTGCAAAACATATGACAGCTTTTGAGGTGATTAAATGGAACAAAGACTATTTTAATAGGTTTACACTACTGGCCAGCTTTAGGTGGAAGGGTTTTTGATTAATTCACTTATCGATTTCAAAAAATATTTCCCCAGCTTACAAAGCTAAATGAATTGGGTTCCATTTAAAATGCTCCTAGCTTATTTCAATTTGTCCTTTGGGGTCCAGTCATTGATATGAAAATGTTTGAAAATGTTTGAATTCAGGTGGTTGCAGATTTGAATAAAAGAAAGTAACGTTTAACTACAGCACCTACTTTCAGTGATTGGTATGAGTCAGAAATGTTCTCTGCTTTCTGCTTTCTCCTTTGTAAAACATTGCAATGAAAAGAATGCTGTCAGCTTAACACTTTTTAAAAATCATTTAAAGGGTTATAGACCTTGCCCACAGATTGTTATATACTGTAGATTCCTGCTCCGTTTTTTAATGGTTCCCAAAAAAGTCCTTTAAAATGAATAGCACAAGATTCAAATAGGGATTTACAGCTACTGACTGTTTTTTACTCACGGAGCATTGGCATAATTTGTTGATTGTCCTTGTTTAGTCTTTAGTCATACTGTGTTGCTGGTTTTTGTCTCGTAATGACTCCAGCTAGGATGTATACTGTTGTGGTGTCCTTTTACTATCAGTCTTTACACTGTCATGGCTGGTGTTCCATCACTTTCATCTTGGTTGTCCAGCATTATATTTTATTCAATGTTGTATTTAGGTCAGATGTGCAAATTCATCATGCTAATGTGACAATTATCAGTCATCTTTCTTATATGGTAAATTGTTTTATTTTGTCAACCCAAAGGAAACGTTGTTACTGCACACTTCTATGCAGGGGATATTTAGCCTACCAGACCACCTCATAATTACTTGACAACCAGAACAGAACAGTATCTTATACAGTGCTGCCCTATTTTATTTCACAATACTATTTGTAACCCAGTTGTGTTATTTCCGTGTCTATGCTTCGTGTATCAGGGCATTGTTAATAACTCTTGGTAACAGCTGAAACATTTTAAAAACTGCTTCCTCACTGTTTTTCTAGCTGACTTACAAAACAAGAAACTGTAAAACACTGAAAACAGTGAATTAGTCGTTACATGCAGTACCTTATTGCCACTTCTTATAAGAGATGCAGTGAGATCGAGACGACCTGTTCAATTAAGCTTGATGGATTTTAAAACTTTGGCGTTGTAATGGCTGTAAATGATGTGGCATGGCAATGTTTTCATTACGGGTTTGATAAAGGGGTCTTCTTTTTGCTTTTGGGATTTCAGTTTACAAACAGAGAACCAGACATATAAATATTCTAAAGCATTGGTTTATCGTAATTCCATTCAAGGACTTAAACTAGGGCTGTGCCAGGGTGCTTTCAACAGGGTCTGGTTTCTATGGAAACTAAGTATGGTGTCACATGCAAGCAGCACATGTGTATAAATAATGCAATGCTACAACATATTCATTTGAAGTATTTTCCTCTGGCAATGATGTGCTGATTTTAACAGCACCATTGCATTCAGACTCATGCAGATAGTCACGTATTCTGCCTAGTACTATAAACAGCAAGGACATTTATTTTTGTTTTTGGCACAAAACACTTTCTGTTGACAAGAGGTGTCTGATTTCATTGCCCTGTCTAGCAGCAAGATGTTTTGCTATAGCTATAGTTCAAACTTCTGTTTAAAACATGTGAAAGACATTCACTCTCAGTGTTTTGAACCGGTAAATACATTTTATATGATTGGTTTTGCTCATTTTAATGTTGGTATATGAAAATTGGTTACAATTATCGGATACACAGGCCACAACAAATAAACAGTTTACGATGAAAACTATTTAAAGCTAGTGTCATCTAATCATGTTTTACACTATACTACATTACAGAATTATTCTGTATTTAGCTCGGAGCACTGAAAACAGATTCTTTAGAATAGTTTTAGCTGTTAGTATATACAAAAAAACTATTAGCTTTTCTATTGAAAGTTAAATGTTTCACATTTTTGTTGTTGTTTTATCAATTGTGTTTGGCCTCAGTGATAACTTATTTAAAGCTGACATGACACATTGACAACCTGCAGTTATGATAATACATGAAGACAAAAGTAAATAGATTAATCAGTAATTATTTCTGGGAAAACAGAAAACAGTTCCAGGTGACACCTGCCGAAACTTATTAAAAGCAGAGGAATTGGCAGCTAATTATTAGTTTTTTCTTAAATGTTTTATTTTTTTATTTTTATTTTTTTAAAAGAGTGGTTTACGTCGCAAGAGCCTGATTAGTTCCAACAATTAATCATTGATGTTTATAAAATGGTCTATTCCTCCACATTCGCTTCCTTTTCCAAGCTAAAAAGTGAATTCAGTTGGGTCTCAAGACCAGCTTCCAGTGGGGTTCTGCTTCCTCACTGTTGTGAACTGGCGATGCTGGCAGACCGCAAAGTGGCCAAATAAAGAGTACTAAAAAATACCTCAATACTTTACTGGCAACAAGCCATTGTGGTAGATTGAAGCACACATTCAGTACAGCGTATCAGAGAAACAAGGCAGTTTCCTTGGCAAGGCTACTGCAAATAACAAAGTAAAAGGTTGCGGCATTGAATTTCCACACAACAAAAAACACTTCTGACCTGGTTATTTCAGTGTCTAAGCCTTCAAATGTATTTGTTTATATCTTTGTATGTAGGTCACCTTTCATATTACGTGAATTGGTTTTCACTGTTATATAAATACTGTAGCTGACAGTTTGGTTTGCCCTTATTGGGAACTGTAATTTTTAAATATGAGAAGGTGTATTGTTCTAAACAGTTCTCATATTGCAGACATTGCATTGGGGCCACTAAACAAAAAAAAAAAAATCAAACAAACAAGACTGACATTCAACATTTCTATTTATTTGCTATTTCTGATATAGTAAATAACATGTATGGTTTATTAAGTTACAATATAATGTTTAAAATATCTCTTTATAATATTGCTAAAATTAAAATGTGATAGCTTAGAAAAATGGCAACGGTCAGCCAGTTGCTGATATGAGGTTGCTCAAGCCACTGAAGTAGGACCTCTCCCTTTCACTCATCACCTCGAAATGCAGAGGCATCCTGCAGAAGTTGCATTCAGCTGAGGAGTGAGGCTTCAGCCCCAAGCCAACTTCTTTCCAAGTTTTCACCAGTTTCTCTGTGGAAAAGGGGGAAAAAATAAAGTTATTGCGAATACAGTACTTTATATTAACACTATCTTCAATAGTCACAGAATACATAATTAAACAGCATGTCACTTTCAAAATCAGCTGAAACTCAAATAGTTTGCAATTTGTATCTTTAAAATAAAGTTCTTACCAACAAAAAACTTCATCATCTGTGGTGTGTGGTGAGGCGTTGGGGCGATCCGAAGGAGTTCCTCCCCGCGTGCGACCGTGGGGTAATTGATTGCCTGAACATAGATGTTGTACCTGCTCATCAGCAAATCAGAGACCTCTGTGTTCTTAGCTGCATCTGAAACCTGAAACAAAATAAAAACTCTTTAACATACCTTTTCTAGACAAATGCCTTTGTTTGTCCACCAAACAGTAAATCTCTGAATTCATGTTAAAAATAGTGCAATGCAAGACTATACCTGCCTCCCTCCAAAACAGTTATCCTTAATGGTTCAGCACAAAGCTGGCTGTGGCCACTCGACTCTCTCGTCAATTTCAAAATATGACTACCATTTAATTAATCTTACTGAAACTTTCTTTCTTGCTCCATAGAAGTACCTAACCTGTAAAGTTCACTAGAAAGTGACAGTTTAGTTAAAGTAGATCTGATAAATACATACCCTGATTGGAATGATGTGACTGGGACAGTGAACCACAGGCAGACCAGCATCCATCAGCATCTGTCTCATTAATTTGACATTGCGCTGGTGCTTGCGTCTCAACGCCCGACCTTCCTCACTCTTCAGCGTCTGAATGGACTCTTTAGCCCCAGCTAAAAGCATTGGTGGAAGGGACGTGGTGAAGATAAAGCCTGCAGCATAGGATCGCACAGTGTCCACAAGGGTGGCAGTGCTGGCTATGTAACCTCCCACACAGCCAAAAGCTTTACCTAAAATAAATTAAAAGAGACACATGGTATTGATCAGAATTCATACTGCAGAAACTGCATGAATAACATTTACCAGACTGATGGTTAAATTGCATTGATAATCTTTGTGGGCACACGTATTTAAAAACAATGTTTTGGTTTAATTCTATGTGTACATAGCATACACATATAAAAAGGATCCATCTAAAATTCTGTGTAATGTGTCTTATGCTGATTAAGTGCAATTTGTTTGCTAATTCTTAGTTCAGTATAACTTCGTTAAAAAAAAAAAAAAACTATTCCGATAAAACAAGTCATATCACGTTTACTGGTTTGAACCAATAACTTTTTTATTTTCTCTCAAATATGCCAATAGGCACCTCCTACTGTTTTTTCACTATATAATGGAGTCAGGAATGAATCCAAGGTATGTTTTCCGAGTGGTAAAATGAGGAATTTGTACAGACAGGCGATTCAAGCCGTCACTGCTTCATCCGCTTGTATCTTTACTGGAAATCTTTCCTGCACATCTTCTAGTGGAAGTGCTGTATGACAAGCTGTCACAAATGTCTCCACTGTGACAATCCACTGAAGGATCAAAGCGGTGAACGCTAATTATTGTATAAATCACTTGATAACAATGTTTAAGAAATGGGCAGCTTGTTATGGAATTAAGGTCAAAATGACCTCATGCTTACTAAAAGGAACTGCTTGAAACAGAAGGAGCTTTTTTTTTTTTTTAATGAATTAATTTTTATCCCAAAGGCACCGATATAACACCAGACTAAGGAACAACTTGGCACTGATTGACTGTAAATGAATACTGCTGGGAACAAATGAAAAATCTTTAATTGGGTTTCAAGACAAAGAATTCCCCTTGTGAAGCATTAAATCACCAAATACCATTTTTCTCTGAATTAAAGTAACACTGGAGTAGATCTAAAAATGTTCAGCAGTGTACATGCAAAGCTGAAAAAGTGGCACAGACAGAATCTATAACAATTTATGAAAATCACCAAAAAAAAAAAAAAAGGCCAGGGAGAATTATACACACATACAATCACCTGATCCTTCCTATGTAACATATGTTATCCATCTCAATGAACAACTTAGAATTTTCCATAATTTTCCTAATTATATACTGTTCAGTATTATGGTTTGATTTTTTTTGGAAACCTAAAACTCCTTCTATGAAGTCTAAATAACCTATTTTTTTTTTTTTTTTTTTTTTTACAACAGATCTGGTTAATTAGGTCATGTTGTTATGCTACCACACAAACCTGCATGTCATCCTAGCCAGTAATTGGCAGCTTTATTATCATCCTCATGATCAAATCCTCCAAGGGCTTGGAAGAAAAATCCAAGTAGGGTTTCCCAGCAACAGGTTACTACTTGTTTATTTTGAATATCACTGAGAAATTTGACTACATCTCTGCTTGTAGCCACAACCATCTTACTTTAGGCATGTTTCAATAAAGAACATGAAAAATAAAACTATTTTAAATACAAGTATATGGGATTCAAACACACGAGAGAGAGAGAGAAGGGGTACAATTGACATTAAAAGTTACTAATATTTTTTAAAAGGAGCATATACATTTTTTTCCTTTGTTGAATATCCTTACCAAGCGTTCCAGAGATGATGTCCATTTTGTCCATGATCCTGTCCCGGTCTCCTATTCCCCCACCACGAGCACCATACAACCCTACAGCATGGACTTCGTCGACAAACGTGATGCCTCCAAATTCATGGGCAACGTCACACATCTCTTCCAGCGGACACACAGCACCTGCAGAACAAGCAGACAACCTTTATGCTGTGCTTACACTGCCACCTCGGACCTAAGCCGACTCAGGTCCGACTGACCGCAGAGATTCTCATCATTTACACGGCGGTTGTGCCCCGAGGCGGCTTACGTCTGAATGTGCGCGCATACCATCTAAACAGGGCAGTTTTTGTATAAAATTATTTTTGATAGCATTTTTTTTAAAGAATAATTATCACTGATATACTCAAATATTACGCTTTTGTTTCTTTGACGTCGACTGGCGTCTGCATCTGTTTAACAAAGTTATCGTCAAAATATTACATAGCCCAATGCATGGATATTTGGGGTATGTACACTTTTGACGACAACTTAATAATAAAATGAAGATATTTACAAATACTCCTCAATATAACCCATTAATAAATTCAAATCTTCAGGACGCTTGTGTCTCAAGTCATTCTTCTCTTTTTGTGACGCTCCAACAGCACTGCAGCTTCTTCCTGTTTAGATTCCATGGGGGAGGAGCCGTCCTAAAGTCCAGTGAGTTTACGCTGCCTTTCAGATGGACCTAAGCCCGCGCCGAGCCACGTCTTTATTTGGCCGTTTTTAGGACAGCTGAGGAGTCGGCAGTGTGCGTTTACACCTCAGAAAAGACCTGAGACGGCCCAAAGCCGTCCTACAAATGGCCAGTGTAAACGCACCATTAGTTACTTGAATCAGCTTTTCAATCTTCTTAATAAGTTTTAATATCGAACCCAGACATGTAGTTAATCTTGTGCTGTTCATAGCCTGTCTACAGTTATTTTTGAGTACTTTCAATGACTGCACATAAGCACCAATTATAAAATATAATTTAAACTACATTAAGCACTTACCATCCATTGAGTGCACGGTCTCAAAAGCCACAATCTTAGGAGTTGAGGGATCAGACTTCTCCAACAGCTCTCGAAGATGACTGACATCATTATGACGGAATATAAATTTGGGTGCCCCACTGTTCCTGATCCCCTGGATCATTGAGGCATGGTTCCCAGCATCAGAGTAAATCTCACAGCCTGAAGTCAAAGATGACAACACAATAAAATGTAACTATAGAAAGATTGTTTGATGTAATAATTTGCCCTTAATATTGTTAATTAAAAGAATACATAAAAATCTGGGTATGCTGTACCTGGCAGCATTTTGGCCAATGTAAAAAGGGTGGAATCATTAGCCACGAAGCACGAGGAGAAAAGTAGGGCGGCATCCTTGCCATGCAGGTCTGCCAGCTCATGTTCCAGTTCAACGTGAAATTTGCTGGTACCCGAGATGTTTCGTGTCCCTCCAGCTCCAGCACCGTGCTGCCGTAAAGTCTCCCTGGAAAAGAAACATGAACTCATAACTTATGAGATCAGAAGATTTCTTTTTACAGGCCCTTAAATATTGTCTTTTTAATAAACCTACTAAGCCATTACATTAAGATTCCATCTAAAATGCATCTCCGATTAGATTAAGATTTCTGGATCATGACACTGTAAAGACCAGAATTCTGCAAAGGTATGTACTGTACAGTATATATAGTCTAACTGTTCCCAAAGGAGTTGCACAACTCTTTCAGTATGTCATAAGTAAGAAAGCCAATACCATTATTAAGAAATAGCTTCATCCTAAATGCCTCGAGATGCTCAGGGTGTCAGTCAGCTGACATCTCTTTTTTTCTGTGCTTTCTGCTCTCTAGTGTATTGTACTTTGTTTTACAGATTATTTTCTACGCCACTGTCTAACAAAAGGCTTCACTAGAGAAAGCTTATCGACATACAATTTTACCCTCGTCGATTTTAGCTCTATTATCTGGGGTGTCCAAAATATGGCATAGAATAGTTACTCGTTATTAGTATGGAGGATCGTGAAGGTTAGGCACTCACATGATTGACCGAGTAACACGCGGGTGACGGCTCATTCCTAAATAGTCATTACTGCACCAGACTGAGACCTCCTTCTTTGAGGTCGTCGATTCAGAGTAATCGTCTGCCATTGGGAAGGTCTCGGCTCTTCGATTCACAGTTTTAAACACCCGGTACGTGTGATCGTTTTTCTTTGCTTCAATCTTCTTCTCAAAGAACCTGTCGTAGTGGAAATTGGAGATGGCTGCAGGAGAAAGATTAACATAATTAACAAAATCATAAAAGCAGTTAATACAGGTACCAAAAATAAAAAGAAGCAGGCTCTGGTGATGTCATTGTGACACTTTTGACAAAACAATGAATCTACACAATATTAGTTTGCCACTTCCGAGTCAGTGATGTTTTTTTTAAGACAGGAAGAGTTTAAACACAGGCCACCAAACCTTGTGGGAAAAGATACACAATAAGCACATCAGGTTCTTACACTTGGGCATGTTGTCCTGTAGAAGGTGGGAGACCCTGAGGGGGCGCTGCTTCATTATGTTCTTCAGCAGTCCGTTCTGGTCTCGCTCATCACCCTCGGTGATGTTGGTCACTGTTGGATTCACAGGTAACTCTGTAATTATAAATGTTTGTTCTTTTTTGCAAGACTGTACAACAACACAGGCCTCTTCAGTTTAAAATGGTGTGGAATGGTATTGGTCCGAACGCATTCTATTTACAGAGCAACCAGAGCTAGACAATTATTTCTTACCTTTCCTCACAGCCTGCATCTCCTGCACATCCTCCTGCAGCTCCAGCCTAGCCTTGTGGAAAACATTGCTGTTTGCAAGGCTCATCTCGGCTGCCAGGAATGGGCATTTGGACGCAGCAGCCTGGCTGCCAGGGGGTACAGGGTGGCCAGGTGGCAGCTGGGATTTCACAGCAGGCTGCTTGACAGCTAAATGGTAAATAAGCATGTGTAATCATTCTCTTCATACCATTAAAAACAGAATATACATTGCAAAGCACGGGATATTATATGTTATGATCAAATATACAGTAACCTAAAGAGAAGGTTTTATAAAGTTTCTTACTCTCATCAGTTGGGGTAGTCTCCTTGGTTTGCTGGCAATGAGCAGCTGAGGTAGCAAGAGTACGAGCGATAGGTCTGCTGGCAAGATCCATCATCACAGGGCAGTTCTGCGCATAGGAAACCAGCGACTTCCCTGCCTTCTGGAGGAATGTCTGCGACACTCGAGACAGGAACGGGCAGCGCCGGACGAGGGTCTCCATTGTAGATTTGGTTAACCTGGAATGAAGTATTTTGTAAAGTAAACTACTGTATTGTTAAGCAAACAAGTTGAATATGCTTCTGTCCCACACCCTCTGGGTCCCAAGATCATCAAATGTGACTCTGCGTCAATCACACCCCATCCAACCCAAAGACATAAATAAATAATAAAACAAATAAAAACAATACAGACAAAGAAAAAAATGTGTACATGTTTATAATCTTAGGAACATTAGCACTTTCAGGAACTGTACAGCCTTTGCTACTTAAACATTCTTGTGAATCTTCCAAGTAGCATAGATTACTTAATATGTTGCCCTGAGCGCTTTTAAAACAGCAAATGACTGAGGAGGAGGAGGTGAAAAAACCCTTCAAATTTACATTATGTTCCTCAGACAAATATGTTTCCTGCAAAATAAAATCAGGTTCTAAACAAAAACTGCCTATTTTTAATAAAATATACTAAAATAAAAACTCTCTAGTCATGATGACCAAATACCCATTAAGAGCACATTGATCCACAGCATTTAGTTCATCCTTAAGTTGATTTTGAATTTGCACATCACTTGTTACATCTTAATAAAATTACAAAGTTCCCAAATCTGACACTTCACTTTATATTTTCTATTTGTATTCAGTACTACAGCATGGTTTTACCTGAAGGTTTCCCACTGGTATTTAATAGAGCAACGTGCAAACACACATCGGAACATGGTGAGGCTCTTAATTTCACAGCGCAGAAGTAAAAGTAGTCAGCCCAGAGCTTCAGTAATATGTCTTATATACAATCCATCCTTGTAGCAGCTGCTTGTGACATTTCCATAGCAACCCTGAATTGACTCAATAGTCTGAAGTATGCCAAACAGTGAACAAAATACTACCATTCACAATAATGTCACAGTTGTGGATTTTAATGTTACAAGGGCAGACAGTAGTAAAAATCAAAATACTTTTAAAATAGTCAAACTGTACTAACATATGGTTTAGATTTTTTTTTTTTTTTAATCATATTGGAAGAGTGCGAGTTAGCTTGCCTTTTTATTTGGACAATATTAGGAATAAAGTTTCATAATTTCCAATTGGATTCACAACACTGGATCATGATACTGTAAAAGTCCTGAATTCTGCAACAGTGTACCTTACTGCATCAATAGTCTAACTGTTCCCAGCAGGCGTTGTGCAACTCTTTCAGCATGTCATAACTGAGAAAGCCACTCCCATTATTACAGAAAATAGCACCATCCCAAATAACTACATTTTGCCCAAAGGTGAATAACACCCCTAGTGTCAAACTGCTACAAAGAAAGCACTGTACCAGATACAAGATTTGATTACTGCACTGTCATAGGAGGTTGTTATAGTCTTTATGAAGTGTTTAACATAGTTAAATAATATTTGATAAATAGTTCCATTTTGAATGTATTTTCCCTTTGTCGTTTTTAAATGTACCCCTCTTACTAAACAAAGTACTATTCCTTCTTTTGATGCTAGGTTTGATTGTAAGTACTATTCCTTCTTTTGATGCTAGGTTTGACTGTCTTTATGTAAAACAATAGATAATGTAATTGATTTAAAACCTGTGCTCCACCATACAAAATAACAATATGTCAACTACCAGTTACTCAGCAAAGTCTAGTGACTAATATTTAGCAAAGTCCTGTGATTAAAAATAAGCAACACCACCTTAATACCTTAAAAACTAAACTACAGCTTTAAATCTAACTTTAAATTAGCTACAGATCCCAACAAAAGTCCCTAATTATAGCATACCAAGTCAGTTTAAGCTAACAAGATAGCTAGCTCAAAGACTACATGTTATAAGACAGCACTCCATCCTGCGTCTTCTTTCTCAATAAAGCCAGTGCAGACAACGGCAAACAACTGATTATTCTTCACCCAGGTACATGCCTGTGACCTTTTTTGGTATTTAGCTTCCAAACCAACCAAACATTTAATATGTTACTGCCTTAAACAGCCATCACACGTCACAGGTATTTCACCCTTAGGGAAGGGCCACATGAAAGTGCTATTAGGTCATGTGTTAGTGTTGTAGACCCCCCACAAAAATACTAAGATAGATAGTACACTTACTAACAGTCAGCTTTCAAAATACAGACAATCTTTTTTTAGTTTTAAGTAAGACTTTTGTTTGAATACCTGTATTTATACAAGTTCTACACACTAGGTAATAATCACAATATGATGTACTGTATAGTACGGTACATCACAATTACAGTACGGAAACCAACGTTGTGACTAAACTGGCCAGGTTTATTTAATAATGGTTGTGTCTTACAATCGGTTATTTAATAGCCAGATTCATAACTGCTGTAGAAATCGGATCTTCCTATACTTCTAGGGTTACTGGATGATACCCTTGTCTATTTACTGTACACGATCAACTGGCTTGAAACTTGGCTTTAAAAATATCTTATTGGCAGCAGTAACACGGATCCTCATAAAAATAATAAAATAAATTAAAAATAATTAAAAAAAAAAAAAAAAAAAAAAAACAACAACAAAAAAGCCTTATGACTAAAAAAAACAAAAAAAAACAGGTGGAACCATAGCTTACCTCGTAATTATTCAGAATATGTGCTTGGTGCTATAGTGATTCTCCCAATGCGTGTGGCGTTATTTTCACAAGTTAAGATGTGTGCTTCATTCACAAAAATATGTTCCCTGTTGCCCTACACTGAGGACGAACGTAAAGGACAACGCTACGCAACCGGTTTTAAGGAACAAACCAGGAACATCAGAGTCTCGCGAGACTAGTAGTAGTGTTACACAACCTGTGTGTGTGTGTGTGTGTGTGTGTGTGTGTGTGTGTGTACCATGTCTATACAGTAATACCATTTCACTTCTCATGCTTGTATAAGGAAGTGCAACGACACAATATACTATTAAACCCAGTACATTCAAGTAATTATTAAATAGGAAGTCATGTTGTGATGTTAAATGCTACAGGCAGACAAAGACGCCGATAAAGGGCGACCTCTTGTGCTTAATGTTGGTACTGTTTGTAATAGATGCATTGACTTTTTATCCATTCTGATAAATAAACTATTACAGTATTTGCAGAATGCATTTAGAAGTGGTGTTCATTACAAAAATGCGACATTTCCAATACGTATTGCAGCTGAGGTAATGGATTTTGTAACCATTGCTCTGAAAACACATTTTAGCACTGAAAAGGTTATATTCCCTAGTCACTACAAAATACACAAATACATGTGTAATTATTATTATTATTATTATTTATTTATTAAGACTACAGTACTAGTAATAATTGTAACATATTCATGTTATGAAATGCATATGTTGTGTACACCACTTGAAAAGTTGCTTACAGATACATACCAGTTAAATTCGATTAACTAGTTTAGAGCGTTTTTGTAGTTTAAACTGACTCGAGCTAATGTCGTGTACACGTCATTGGGTTATTCGGGCTTTGTCTAATGGAAAGGTGAATGTTTACCGCCATCTACTGTTTTATTTTTGCATTACACTAATACCTAACACACCGTGGAGGAATTGCCTATGCTATAAAACAGAAGTACTCAGACGTATTTATTTTCCATATGAGACTACTAATACATATAATGGAATGTGGATTTCTAATATCAGTTTAAAATTTAAGAAATCAACTGCTTTATCCAACGCAAATGAACCAAAAAAACTAGTTGAACCAAAACATTAATACCACCCTTTAATGTTTTCAAGCTGCTATAGTTTTTTTTTTTTTTTTTTTGTAAATTATTTTTAGTTAATTATTTTTAAGGTTGCGTTTCTGGGTTTGCGGGGTTAGTTTGAAAATGCTTGTCAGTCTCTGGAACCGGTTAGTGTTATATACACAAAAAGATCAATGTCCCTTTAATACGGCAAATGGGCGGGCAAAAAATATCCTATTACACATCGATGCTACAGTTCAGAAGGGTAAGTAGGACTGAGAAAGCGAACGACTACAAAGGAAAGATGGGGATGAGCACTTGTGTTATCGTAATCTTATCTGCTGTTTTTATACCACTTGGTAAGATGTTTTCTTTTTCTTTATTCTTTTCTTAAATTGACAAAGACTTATGTTTGCTTCATGTGTAGTTTGGTAGAAGGAGCGACACACATTACAAAATGTCTTCTCTCAGTGGGTTTTCAATACAATTACTGACTGTACAGTGTAGGTTTTGTAAATACTGATGCTCAAGAAATCATTTCAGAAGTATTATATGTGATACATTTTTTTTTTTCCAGATCTGCCAGTACTAGCAGTTGAGAGTAAATTGAACATTAACAAAATCTATTGTTTTTTGTTGTAAACTGAAGTGCATGTATATTGAAAACAAATTGACAAAATGTTGTGTACAAAATTAATACTGGAAATTAGATTTCTGTTATGAAAATCATGTTTTGAAGACTAAATGTACATGTACAAAACAATGAATTTAACTGAATCTCATAATGAGAATAATTTATGTGGGGCATATTTCATATTTTATTTTCCTATGATATAATTCATGTCTTTTTATGACATCTCACAGAATTGTATTAATTATGTTTAAACAGACGTGAGAAACAACGCTACGGTGAAGTTAGGAAAATTAAATTGGAACAAATAAACAAAAACAAAACCATTTTGTAAGCTGGCAGTTTATTGCGTACAGCCAGACCTTGCTATATATTAGTGGCAAATATGTGTTAATATTGACCGTGTCTTAATGAAGATGTATTATCTTTTACTTGCTTTTTTTTTTTTTTTTTGCCTGGCTTATTATTATTGTTATTATATCCGCAGTACATTGTAATAAAAGCATGACTATTGAGACTAGGGGAGCAATGTGTACTGTAAGCATTTCAGCTGAAATACTCCAATAAATTCAAGCCTGTCCAATTGGAGACAGAATGTTCACACATGAGCTACACCGTACACACGTGGTCTTTATAACCTAGGTCGCTGGTAGTCCAGGATCTAAAGGGTTAATAACTGGTTCAGCTGTGGAGTCATAACACCATTCTATATGAAACGCAGCAAACATTGCTAATTAGTTTTGAGATGTGTGAATGAATATCTTTATCTGGATGATAATGCAGTAGTCCAGACTGCGTTCTTCTTCTGCCACATCATATCAAATAATAATAAAAAAAATAAGTAATCTGCACTCTTTACTGTATATAGCCCCCAAATGAATTTCTTTATTATAATAATCCTCTCTAATCACTCGTTCTTTCTCAAGATTAAACATTTAGACTCCATGGTACTGAACTGCTTGCTTCAGAGATTATTAGAGACTGTTCTTTGCATTTTAAAAGAGAAGGCCCACACTATTTCTTTTAAAACATTTTGGTTATGTTAACGGCCCTTCTGCACATTGGTGTGTTATTATTAGTTCACTGATCTAGGTTTACGTTGATGTGTCAACAGTGAAGCATTCCATGTCTAAAAAAGGTTCCACTCTGGGGAAAATATCTAGGCTTGGACATTGTAGTGTATGGAACAGGGGACAGGTTAATAACTGAAACACATGCACAGCAGGTGAAATGAATGACTAGCCTTTAGGAAACTCATTTGTTACACCCAGCCCGGGACAGTATACTGTTGAATAGGTGTAATAATTTTTTTTTATAGCTCGTATGTTATTAGTGCAACAGCTATACCCCTGGAATGGAAAATTGTGAAACCAATAAAGCCTTTATGACCTATTCTTTCTATTGTTTTCTACCCACTTCACTAAAGAATAAAATGACTCGGCCCTGGCGAACAAACAGAATGAAACCTGTGGCCACTGTGAGCAACAAATGCCCACACTCACCAACACTGTCGCCCACAAGATTTCAATCAGCTTTTTCTTATGATCTGCCACTACAGGGGACTTATGGTACTGTGCAGTTAGGAAAGCCTAATGTCTAGATTGGGGATTCACAGAACACTGTGCATGCACACTTTACATTAACTAAAATATATTCTGTACGTGTTACTCAGATTGAAACTGCTGTGTTTGTGCTGCAGCTCAATTTTGTGAGCACTCGTTTTGACAGGCAAGGTGTGTAAGGGCATCCCAGTTCCCAGCATTGTTGCGAAGCAGATTTTAAAGTGGGTAGTCGCAGGGCTGGTTTCTACATGTCTGAAGGCTGAGACAGCATTGTAGAACTAACGGAGAAGGAGGAGCAGAGGTTGGCCAGGAGTCACTGGGAAGACTTCAGACCCCCACATACCCTGTGGGCTTGTTTAAGAAGAGTTGGGATACAGAGATAATCCTATGGAATGCATGAGCTTTACTTTGCTTTTCAACTTCTGACAGCTTTTAATTTCAACTGGTTGAATTACCAGTGCGTAGCAGCAGAGGGCCACACCTAAAAAAAAAAAACCTCAAAACAACCTTCTGTTTAAAAAAATCCTCCCGTTAGTCAGATATCATGCATCAGGGCAGAGGGCCCCTCCTAAATATGTCACTGGGAGCTTTTAGTATTTGTGATTCTTCTTGCAGGCTGGCAGGTCGGGGTTTGTATGATGCTTTGGATAAAGATGTCTGCCAAATAAACTAATAATAATAATAATAATTATAATAATCCTTTTTTTTTTCTTTTTTTCAGCCTTTTCTGACAATTGTATGTCCTACTTTGACAAATATAAAAAGTTGCACAGTGAGAATTACTGCAGTTTTGCTCAGTTCTGCTGTGGTAACTGTGAGAACCGATATTGTTGTTACAGTTACTCTGCTAAGTTTGACAAAGATGCACAAATGGAATGCCTCACAAGGTAGGTGGATGTGAAATACTGTTTTTCTGCATGACATCGTGATTTGCATTGATATCATAGATTCCAGGGGTTCATTTGTGCCGGATCGTACTGGATCCCACAGCTGATACCTTTTTAAATTTGAGAATTCAAATAGTTTTAAAATTATGAACTGTATGAACCCCCCCCCCATCCACTAGCAGATGAGAACTTGAAGAATATGTGGGAGCTGCTGTAAATCGAGGGCAGTACACGAGGTCTGACAACAACAATGCCATCGTTTACAGATAACCCCTGATAGACTCCTGAAGTATATTTCAAGGTTTGGGATCTTGCATTTCATCAGTGTAGATATATAATACTGGCTGGCAAAAATAATGCAATTTGGTGATAATGTTTTGTTATATCAGCTTTTCATCTGATATATAAATTATAACAATTTGATTCCCTGGAATGTACAGCATATATTAATCCATGTTTAAGTAGTCTATTTTGTTACTTTAGAAATTATAAGAACATTTACATTCACTTGATACTGGTTAACTGGAATTATTATCCCCTTTTATAAATCACTACCTTTTATTCTCCTTTAACTTAATAAATGGCCAATGTGTTTACAGTTGTATGTGGACCCACAGTTCCCTACTAGTACAATCTAAGATTCTGGCAATAGAACTTGGCAGAAAACTGGGGGTTCTGCATTAGTGGCTCATCTTATTGGCATTTAAATGTTGAGCACAACATATGTGCTCATTGAACTGACTTTGCAAAAGTACTAGTAAATCTAGTCTTTTGTGTTATATATATATATTAATAATATATATATATATATATATATATATATATATAGGTATATATAAACAGGTCCATTTATGATTTAGGAGGTACGATTTATTTTAGGAAGTTGGATGTCAATAAAGTGCACAATAGAAACAATGCAACGCTGATGTACAGGCAAGTAAGCTGGGCTGAGCTGAGTGGGGGGTGGAGGCAGGTGATGCTGGGACAATAAATATATAACATTTAACTAAATAAATAAACAAAATTAATTAAACAGTTGTTCATGCTGATGGGCTGGGGAGGCTAAATCAAGGCTGATGATGATACTAAGGCTACTGCCAATGTCCTTTCCAAGAGGTTACTTCTATTAGTCCTCCATTTGCCTTGAACATCTATTGAAAATCCATTACATTGATCATACTGTTGGGATAACTGGCAATTCCCCATGATGTACATGTTAGCTTTCACAGTAGTAGTTCATTGGCCAGGCAGCCACAAGGAATTGAATCCCCTAATAAAACAGACAATCAGACTCTGCTTTTCTTAAGATGAAGGAACCATGGGAGACCTTGGAGCTTGCTCATAAATTCCAATAGCAAGGTGTGTTCCTTTTGATTATTGTCTTTTCTCTACCATAGGTAGAATACATCAAATCCCTTTTTCTTGCTAGACAGCTGGGTCGTTTTGCTACGCATCACAATGATTGCACCGTAATGCATCACTGCGTATAGGGCTTGTATAATATAATTTGCAGATGTGCTGACATTGTGAGGAGCTCATGAGCTGATTAAATGAAAATGACTCTTGATAGAAATTAAACTGTTTCTATCGAAGAGACCTCTATCTCTGCAGTATACAACTTTCACTCAAAAAAGGTGATTGCACTGTGTACAAGACAGGTTTTAGGTTAATTCGTGACAATATAGTTAATTCTCAGCCCTCATTCTGCCTGCATGTACTACAGTAAATCTGCATGGTCATTTTGCAGCTTTCCCATGGTTATATTATGCATTTACTGTAGTTTACCATTCCACTCTGTGCTTTACAATGCTTACCTGTGCTTTACCATACTTTCACTGTGCTTTATTACACGTTGCTGTGCTTTTACTATGGGAATCTTTTAAATAAGGGAATAAGATCAGACTTTCTTATCGTCTGATATTTAGCGAAACAGCCATTCAACCCACTTCCCTAATTTGCATACACTTCTTCACCATGTACATTTGCAGAGCAGACATTGTCTGAAGCGCTGTGACTCATAATAAGAGAAAACTGTCTCCTGTAACACCAGAGAGCACTGTCTTGTGCTGGTTTGATCTTTAAATGTGGAAACCGCAATCAATATCTTCTAAAAAGGTTTAATTCATGTGTGAAATAAACCAATAAGCAATGTCTTACCCATGTTTATTTAATGAAAAAATACTTTAAGTAACTGAATAGGGCCCTGTATTCCAAGCCTGTCCAGAGAGTGTTTATTCTCTATTTCTCAGATATATCACTTCTTTAATTGAGCTTGTTTGATTAAATTCTTTACAGTAGGGCATATTGTACTGTAGTAAAATACCTAGAATATAATAAAACCCTCTGTAATCCCCGATAACCTGTCTGAGACATGATATCCTTCCCATTGCAACAACAGCAAAGGTGTAAAAAAAACTGTTTTCTCCTAGATGAGTAATGTAAGAGCTAAATTGTTTCTTTGTTTCATGGGCTTGTTTTGCCTGCAAATATCACGTTGAGGCCCTTAATGGGATATATACCAAAACAGCTTGTTCTGGTATTCAGGGTATTGCTTAATGGAAGTATACATTATTTATCAAGGCAGCTAGACCCAATGAAACCTCTTACAGTACATTAAAATGAGGGTGTTTACTTTCTTGTTGTTGTCATCCTGTCGTCTTCATTTAAGTTTACAGAAGGGAAGCTTCTAACTTAAATGAAACAAACCTTTTTATTGCTATAGGAATCGTTTGATAAGCTATAAGAAAGTATACTTCCACAGTTGTGGGTAAACAGCTGAAAACAAAGCAGGCTGTGAACGTGTTTACACATTCAGTAATTCTTGTCAACTGGAAGGGGAGAGCTGCAGTGATGAGTATTTGAAAGGAATCCTATGGTGCAGGTTTATTTAGATCAGTTAGATGTTGTCGTAAGACCCCGCAGTGTTGTCGACTGCAGTTGCTCTGAATCCCTGTGCAACGCTGTAAGATTATTTTACCTAGCTTCCCTTACACTTTTTAAATTTTTTTTTAAACAATTCTGTTATGATCAAAAAAAGAAGTATATCAAGTTTAAGGTTTAATTTGAAACAAATTGGGCCATATTTTCAAAACACTTACCCCATCTTAAGTAACTCCTAGTTTTTGAAAGAGGTAATCATTTCACAAAACTAAAAACAAACAGCAAAGTTATAATATATTTCAAGTCCTCTGAAGGGCTTTCACTGTGTTTTGTGTCTCATTTTGTAACATTAAAATTCTCCATTCAAAAAATAGGAGTTAATTGAAAGAATAGAGGAAACTCTTTGAAAATACAGCCTGTAGTCTCCTGTTGGTAGATTTTTGGGGGTCTTCATTTGAAACCTTTTAAATACATTGGGATTAATACTGTATATATTTTTGGACAAACCCAAAGCCACCATCTGTTGTTAGAAGCATGAGATAAAAACATAGGAAGCATGCTTGAGCCAAAATGAATAAAGTAAATGATGCCTTATATTTCGGAAGTTGTTTCTTCTAAGTGTTATCAGTATATGTTTGCATTTTTGTTTTGCTTCCTTGCTGTGCAGTACAGTTTGAAAATCACATAACCCCTTGCTGCTACAGCTTGTTGACGAGGGATGAAGGAGCTTGTTTGATTTTAGGGGATGTAAACTAACCTGTAAGCCAAAAAAAAAGTGTAATTTCTGATGAAACAGAATTATGGGACATAACAGTATTAGCTTATCAATATGTACGGTATTCTCCTTAAGAAATGTAAATATGCATAGCGTACAGTTCCATTCCACAATCTATAGTTGTTCTTTACTTTGTTGCAAGCCTGAACTGACATCAGGATGTGGATCTACAAAGTACAGCTGTGTGATTTTTTGCAAGTGTGGGCGTGATGTCAGTAGTGCGCATACAGGAGGCACTCCCCCACCAAAGTTATCAACAAAAAAGCCCAAACAGAAACCGATTGATCATATGAGCAGAAAAAAAACCCTGCTGTCACTTTAAGGACACTCCTTCCCAGTCTGTCTTTCAGCTGCCTGTGTGTCCCTAAGTGATACTACAAATTGTTGACTGTTCACTGCAGCAGCCAGACCTCCACCTTCAAGATATCAAACAGGAAGCTGTTTTTTTTTATCTGCAACCGGATAAAAAAGACCTCCAGCAGGTCACGTGGAACACAGTGTTCGAAAGCTGTAGCAGCAACACTACTGGACTGTCAGCACCAACTACTTGTATTGTTTTTGTAAGGAATAGCAAGAGCAATGAGTGACTTCATGGACAGGTAGGCATAGCGTATTAAGAGGACATTTGGAACTTTTTTTTTCTTTGTACTTGGTTTGAAAATGATACATAGGCGTCCTTCCTGTAGTTCAGGAAAGGTATTAGCAATCCTTTCCTACCAGGCCTCCTTTTGCTGTTTACAAGAAGGTGTTTTGGGGCTTTAAACACAGTGGGCAATGTCACTAGTAAGCTGCGTGAGACGGAGTAACATACTGTCTTTAGCACTCCAGGTTTCAGGCCTATATATGAAACAGGGCTTATTGTTTAATGTTTCATTTAGAATTCAGCCTTGAATGTGTTGCCATGACATGTCATTACATAAGCATGATAGGCATGTCCAGGGCTGGTATAAGGATTTCTGCCACCCTAGCCAAACCCTTTACCACCCACCCTTTTCACTCTTTTTGAAAAGTGTGTGTGTGTGTGTGTGTGTGTGTGTGTATATATATATATTTAAGTAATGAACCGTTGCTTTGGAAGTGAAAAAGACTCAGGGAAACACTGTCACTCGTTCTCTGTTTTTCTGACACACTCTGGGCTCTTTCACCGCTTCACAGATACGCACTTGCTTTCAGCCTTCAGCTCTGTCCCTCAGCCTGTCTACAGTAGAGTCTCAGTCTAGATGCGTTCTCCCGCTCGTGGCTCGCCGTCCCTCCTACTTATAGCCTCGCGGAGGGGAGGCCCGCCACCGCCCACCCCACAACATGCACCCAGACTCCATACACACACACACACACACACACACACTAATACCGTGCCCCGTACCTTTACAATACATAGAACATTAAACGAGACAAAACAAACAAGACACACGAGACAAACACAACGTCCAGGACAATGCCGTCGCTAGGGTCGTTACATCGTATTTTCATTGTACCTTATTTGTACAGTACTGTATTGCGTTCCTTAACTACAGTAAAACTGCTGTCTAACGTGTAGGTTACTGCTCATATAATCATGCAGAGCAAATCCTCCGGTACTTTTTTCTGTAGGCAGATACTTGACTTAAGAAGGCACCGATGAAGTGAGAATTACAGAGAATTCAGGAACAGCAAACAGCTCTATATCCCAGGAGAAGCAGGATCCAACAGCGTTCTTAGAACATTCTTCTGTATGTCAGTGGGGAGCTATGTCTAACACGCTGTCTGGAAACCAAAACATTGTAGCAAATTATTAAAATAGTGAGTTTTCAGTTTAAAAATACATTTGGACTCGTATGTGGTGGTACCATGGCTGTTCTGTTTCTTAAGAAAGGTCTGCAGTTTATTTGCTAATGTTTTTGAGTTAATCCTTTGCACCCCCCGTGGAAAAAATATTTCGCCAAAAGTTTTTCTTGCAGTCATTCTTGTAGCAATACGAGAAACGAGAAACCCAAAACTTCCCCTTAAACCGATGGCTTGGAAAGGTCAATGGAAAGTTATACATTTCAGGTGGGCTTAGATCTCAGTATTACCACAGTTTATGAATAAACAGCCCACACAGTACAGTGCAGGATCATTAGAATGCGGATTGAAATAATGAGGAAAACAAGAAAAAACCTGCATTTCTGAATGTTTGAGTGCATTGGGAGTCTGTAATAAGACGAACAGGCAGGTACGTTTTGTGGGATCATGTGACAAGGGAATACACCACAGGTTAGAACATAGGGTGGAAGCGCTCTTTTATTTTCATAATTGTTTATTTGCAAAAGGCAATCTTCCATCTTATTCAGTCTTTTGTTTTTTACCTGTTCAAAAGTACGTTTTATGTTCTTGACTCCTTCCCCCCAAACTCTTGCTTGTCACAAAGCCCACTCCCCGCAGTGAGCCAGCCAGCGCCACTGTAGTAGGGGGTTCTAAGTTTTGTCTGTGTGATACATGCCAGCTCGAGAAGCAACATGTTTGCCCATTATATCAGGAGGGAGTGCGGAGCCCATAGAGGCTCGAATTTATGTGTGGATTGTGCATTCAGTTCTTACTATGAATCTGGCCAAAGCAATTTTGGCAAATATTCATGTTTAGGAGGAATAGGAAATGAAAAGGACGATTGACCTTTGCTTGTTTGTGCCCAAGAGATGAGGGCAAGAAGCCAACATTGTCCTTTATTAAAAAAAACAAAGAATAACATATCAGATTAAATGTACTGTGTGTATATATATATATATATATATATATATATATATATATATATATATATATATATATATATATATATATATATATGCATTTCTAATGAAGTACAATGGGTAGCCATGGTTTCTGTTGTAATTGTATTTTTTAAACCAAGCAAGAAGTTTATTCTCTTCACATGTAAATACTTTTGAGGTAAATGACCAACGTTATACTGATCTCTCTAATTTTGTATTTACAGCTGTGTATAGGATCACTATCATGCAGGATATGTGCACTATACACACAGCCAGCTGTATGAGTGGTTGCTGTACGTACCATTTAGAAGAGGATAGCATATTATTAAATAGAAGTTATATTGTCTGTTGTTGTCAGATTGTTTCAATCCAACCACATTTAATTAGCCCATGACCATCTTTTGTTCTTTTGCTTATTGAGGGATCTCACCATATTTGTTTATTAGGAGTACTGTACTTCTACTGCAATAGATGGCCCTTGCTTCACAGGTCCTCCATTGTGAGAAACGAATCGCCTGCTTATATTATGCATCGACTTTTAAAAAATATAAACCGTAAGCTTGCTTGTTGCGTTCTGCTTGTGGGGGATGGATTTCTCTTATCATGCGCCATCTCCCATTCTTTCTCTGTTATCTTGATTTAAGTGTTATGAAAAAAGAGATGAGTAACCACTGATGCCGATAAGGGTGCTGCTAACATTTGCACAGCTCTGCAAGGCTGCATGCCAAGGCACGGGGTAGAAAGATAGGCACGCTCAGTGTGGCTGCTGTCTGGCTGCTTTCAGATGCATGAGACGGAATGTCAATGTGGGTACACCATTTTGCTATCAGACTGCTAGCCTTGAAGCCATCATAGTGGCGGACCACAGCAAATAGCTTTAAATGCATTTGATATCCTGCCGCATCCTCCTCTGTTACAAACAACAGCATAAGCAACAGCATGAAGACGGTAAAATATCCATGGGCACAAAAGCATAGATTGTAATGCCTTTAGTGTCCCTCCCAACACATCAGTACTGCAGTATTATTCCAGATTGTCAGCAGTGTTGCAGCAGCTTTGAGGACTACTATATTAGCTCAGAGGGTTAGTGTAGTTCAATACAAACAGTGCTTTCTATGGTAAACAATGACCTGTCTTGGATGTCGCTCCTTCATCTGTTCTCACAGCTGGAATCAGCAGGTCACAGTGGACTGGAGGAGTTGTGTTAGAGATGACACTGGACTTATCAAAACAATCTAGCTCCAGGCTCAACTGACTAAATAAATAAAAAATTAAAAAAAACAGTTAAAACACTGTAAGATATTTGGGAACGTTTGGGGCACACAGCAGGGAGCCAGTACCAGTCAAGAGTTTGAATGCTGAAGGACTCCTTCTCAACAGATTTTGCAAATGGCCCCCAAGTACACAAACACATCCATCTGATTTCTTTGCATGTTTTTAAAGATCCCTGATCACCCCTACAGTGTCAGCAGACGTTGGTTTTGCAAGTATTCAATGTTATTTATGTTTCAGAATATGTGCCTTTCTTATTGTTCTCCATTGGGTTATCCTAAGAGGAGAGTACTTTAAAGGGCAAGCCATCTCTAGCTCGCCCTCGCCCCACACATAGTCCGAAACGTAGCTTAAAGCAAAGGATCCCAAACCATTGTAATTTGACATACCGTGATCTAAAACTGCCAAAATATAACTTCCCAGTGAGAGGGGTACATGTGCTGCAGCGTGGTACTGTACACCTACATTAGATGATCAAATAGGAAACATCTTGCTAAGGCAAAAAAAAAAAAAAAAAAAAAATATATATATATATATATATATATATATATATATATATATATATATATATATATATATATATAAAGAGGCGGTGGTATTTCACAACAAAAAAATATGTGTAAGCCAGTTGTAAGGAAACACATTTTTATGATTGCTGTCCAAACAGTGGTTAAGACTTAAACAAGTTTGTTTTATTGATTCCATTAATCAAAAGTGACATGTATACTGGACAGTATCATTATGCAAGGTAATATTGCGAGTAGCTTTCATAGAAGTGAAGTAAATGGCAAGTCTACCAATTCTTCTGGGCATATCCTCCACAATGTTCCGGAGTTCAGGAGGCTTCAAAGTGTAACTCCTGTTTCAAAGAAGCATGTCTTCCACGCTGGTATTGATACCTACTGTAGCTATCTCGGAGCCTACGAGTCTTTTAGCTTGCTAGCTCTTAGTCCGGTAACCCACTTGTAATATCACATTAACTACAACTTGCTCTTTCACCTATATTGTTTCATATTCCCCTTACTAGTTTCAAAGAGCATACATTTTGCAGTCAGTTTCCCCCCTAATATTCCAGATGCATTGCCATATCGGCGCTTGTATATCGCAACCCTAGTTATTTATCAGAATCACTTCCCCTATATACTTACAAAGTACTCAGAATATTAAATCTCTTGCATAGATTTTAAATCTCACCTTGCAGTACTTTATTTGACTTCTTTCCTTACACAATGTAAAACCACTCAAAACCATTATGATTTATTACTCATAAAGAATTGTGAGAACTCACAGAGAATTGTGAGGGTCTGGAATCAACTCCCCAGTAATGTTGTTGAAGCTGACACCCTGGGATCCTTCAAGAAGCTGCTTGATGAGATTTTGGGATCAATAAGCTACTAACAACCAAACGAGCAAGATAGGCCGAATGGCCTCCTCTCGTTTGTAAACTTTCTTATGTTCTTATGTACTTTCAGCACGCACTTCGCTATCTTTTTAAGTGCCTCTTTTGTCATGACCTCAGTTTCGTCGTTGTTTATCATTCAGATTTTTGTTTGTCATTCATCCACAAACGTGTGACGAGCCAGTGTAAGGCTCTACGGAGGAATGGTTGCTTCTAATGTCTGGGAAAATCCAACGTGAAATTACGTTTTTAGCCTCGCTGTGGGAGGGAGCAAGGAAGGATTGGCAGCTGAATCTTGTGAAGCTCTGCATCCTCTTGTGACATTTTTATTTAATCTAAAAAGAAAAAAAAAACTGCCACTGATTTCATAACTCACTACAAATACTGCAGATGAATATTTATGACGCGTACAGCTATATCCAAAAGTTTAACATCACATGGAATTTTAGGATTGAGACATAATATAAAAAACTAAAACAAAAATAAAAAAAACCTGTATGAACAGGATTTAAATGTTTTATTTAACATCTTGTAATCAAAGAGACTACAAAATGATATTGCAAAGTATAATAGTTAGAATTTGAAATGTGACCATTTTTTATTTCAGTTTTTCATTAAGTATATGGAAAACTACAAAGCGGTGTGTAATTCAACATGTTAACCCAACATTATTCAGCAGGCTTCATTCGACATTATGAAGCAAAATTTGTTAATTCTATAGGGTGATGCAAAACTTTGGGCCATAGCTGTACAATATATTTCTTGAAAGTGTCTGCTTAATTTTCTCTAAATGTTGAACAAAACTCACGACTTAGACTTTAACATGCAGGTGATATTCTACCAAGTTAAATTAAATACAGTAATTTCTGGGACTACAGTATGAGGTAACATAATGACCTTACATTTTGGCTTACTGACAGTAATTCTAGAACCTCATAAAATACCCTGTCTGAGATTATTGACCTGAAAGCCTTGACTTTATCTGGATTACCACAAAATCCAAACAGCTATATTTAGAAGTAACGAATGTACTGTAACCATTCGAAATCAGATCAGGGAAGCAGCGTAGCAGCTAATGAACTGCTACATATGTTTATCATGTGCACAGACATTTTGCATATCAAAGAAAAATACATTACTGTTAATCGAAATATACCAAGCAGTTTAGTAAACAAGGGGTCTGAGTGTGCAATGGCAGTAATGTACCACCCCAGTCATTTATCATTCCTAGAAAATGTGTAACATTTGTGAGTAACACGGATCCTGTGAGATGACTCGCTCATTAAAATCACTAGCATATATATGAAGAGGCAGCATTTTATTCAGGGATTACTAATCTTTTTAGAAGGAAATGCCTGAATGAGGTGAAACAGCTCCAAAAACCACCAGGGATTATTGATTGTCTATTCGAGTCGATGTAGTCGCTGTTTCTTTCTTGTTATCTTTGGTGTATTTTAGTGGAGGCTGTTGTTGTCACCAGGATGGATCCTGTGTTTAATTACAATCTTCCTGCGTTTGGGTTTCAGCTCGACAATGCCGATCGTGTCCGGAGTGGTGACTGTTGTGGTCTTCCTCATCATCATCATCTCGTGCTGCACATGCTCCTGCTGCTGCCTGCACAAAATGTGCAGAGGAAGCCCAAGACGTAAGTCAAGGTGTTTGGGGTCTGCTTGCAATCTCAGATAAAGGACCTTGTGTCCCTTGTACAGGTTCAATATACAGTGGTAAGCATGCCATACTTGCATTTAGCTGGAGAGCTTTGATTAAAGGACAGTGCGATACCTGTAAACAACCAACATTTCTAAACAACTTGCAGGGGTGGGAGTGTTCAGATTATTATCTGATTGCTGCATTTTTCTTACTAACTACATATGCAGAAACTTTATTAAATATTTGTGTTCCAATTCCTCAGAATTCGACAGCTGCAGAATACAGTTTGCAGATGTGGTCTTTTAAGGGAGAAGCTGTAGTCCTAACTCGCAGCACTTACAGATTTGTTTTTTGTTTGTTTTTTTTAATGCTGTTTTCTCATCTGAACATTTGAGGTTTTTTTTTTCCTTTGTTGGTGTGACAGGATGTTGCATTGTTCACCACAGCAGCGTTTTCTAATGTCTTGTTAAAACAGGATGCATTTTTGGTATAATGTTATAAAGCTGCTATATAAGGGGTTTTGGTTTCTCATTATTTAATTCGCTTGAATTTACAGAAGTGCTTGTTTTTTTGTATTCAGTACAATGACAATGTTGTAAACTAGAGTGAGTTTAGAGAGAATCCAGCACACTGCTGATTCCTGCCAATTTTGACTTTGATGCTATAAAAACTTTCCATCTTTTAAAAATGCAGAGTTTCAGGGTCTGTAGAAGTAAATTAGTATGGTTTAATGGTCTGACCTCCGAAAATCGTAACATCAGAGGGCTGTACAGTACGCACAAATCTACATTTATAATTGTGTCACATTCGTTAGAGGATGATCTAGGATTTGATTCTGTGAATCGAGGACAGACACAATGGTTTCTATCCAGCATGACTCATCGTTTCCAGGGAAGTTTCATAAACATTGCTGTTTTAGGAATAGTCACAATATCGGAGGGATCATGTTTCAACCGGAATTCCCAGCCAATTATCACAGACCTCACAGACCATCCGTAGTTTATATTTGCAGGGAGCATTTTGCGAGGAACACTTGGTTTATTGTTTCTCCATTTACAGTAGTTTAGCCACATTGATTGGACTGTTTGGGTTATTGCTGGTATTTGCACATTTTTCCTTTAAGATTTTTCGATAATGGAAAATGTATCCGTAGTCAATAAAGGGTAGTTAACTTGCATCGATTTGAACATATTTGGAAAATATATTGCACTGTTTCAACTGATAAATGTGAGGCCTAAATATGTTAGATAACAGGGCAGTATTATAAAGTCTGACAGTATATATGCGTTCATTTTCAAATTAAATAAGAGTTGGAAAAGTGGGGTTAGTGCTTAAGGGTCAGACTCAGAGGGATAGTTTGTGCTTCAGTGCAAAATGCATCAAATGTTTTAATGAAAAGAAAAATGCAAATGTACCAAAACTACTTATTTACAACAGAATGCTAATTAAGGGCCCCTAAGTCTGAATAAAAGAACTGCTACTACAGCCCTGCTATGAATGGCCATCCTAACATTATACAGTGATACGCCCCAGTGAAAACCCCCCGCCCTTTGTCAGTTTGTCCGATTGTTAATAACTCGCACAACTCTTAACATTGTGGGTTTTGTTTTTCACAGCGGTCATTGCAGATAATGTAACGACCACTACTACAGTGGTGCAAGTGCCATATCCACAGCAGCCTACTGCAGGTCAGACTTACCCTGGAGCACAGTACCCAGCCTACCAGCAAGTGCCAGTCCAGCCACATTTCGGAAACCCATCCATGCCCACAGCGCCCTATCCCGGTCAGCAGTACCCACCATTCCACCCACCCCAGGTGTCTGGGCCCCCACCTCACTATCAAGAAGCTGTCCCAGGTAAGAACCGCACCAGACCAGGGATACTGTGGACTTCAGTATGCTGAAAGCACACTTTTTTAAGCTGTCAAATGTCTTAGGAAACTTTCTGCCTTGTTTGTAGAGCATTGGGGTATACTGAAACTTTACTGGTGGGCTAACTCTTTCAAATAAATAGAATTCCCAAGACCAAAGGTCTTGTGTAAAAATAAGAAACAATTTATGATTGAGTGATTTATTTACTCTTGTGAAGTTAAAAAAAACAAGCACACACGTTTGGCAGTTTGCTTTATAGCATGCAATATTTTAGTGCTATAATGAAAGTTTATTTGTGTAATATTAATAGAAAATTACACTCATGGGGGTAAGAATATTCTGAATATATATTTGTATGTAAAGACAAGTTTTTAATTCCATGTAATGCACTGTGAAATATTCACTGGCTTGCCGGTGTCTTTTCAGTTGGTATGGGAGCCCTTCCTTATCCCCCAGCCCAGCAGGGATATAACCCCAATCAGCCCTACTGCAACCCTTCGGGGCCTGCCTACAACCCAGACCAGCTGGCCTACAACCCAGACCAGCCGGCCTACAACCCAGCCTACGTAGACCCACACAAGCCAGGCTACTGAAATGGACATCTCCAAATTCCAAACACATCATCAATACTGTTTCTGCTATCCGTGTAGGAATATAGTGACAACAAGAGAACTTTATGAACATGTTATCCTTGGATGTCTACAACAACAACAAAATGATTCCTGTTTTTTTGGAATATTTTCTGTTTACTTCTTTTTATTTGCCTTCTAAAAAAGCACCTCAAAAGTCTTGCTCTCTAGCGAATTATTTAAAGTAGACTAGAAAATATTGTTTCATAGATAGAAGTATAAAACTGTGTTGGTTTATTCCAATTATTTTTGCAAAAGGGAATATATATAAAACAGTAAGTCCAAAATTGTAATAGATAGATAGAAGATGGATAGATAGATAGAAACACTCCCATCTTATAAGGTCCATTGATACACACATTATTGTGAAGGGGATAATACTAGAAATCAGTGTTTGAAACCGTGCTCCTGTAGAAATTATTGATATATGTGACCTTGCAACTTACTCTGAAGTTGTGATGGTCAGGGAAGAAGCAAATGTATGCTAAAAGGTGTCATGTTTTTTTTTTTGTTCTTTTTTGTTAGTTTTTTTTTATACACCAACATTTGAACTGCTATTGTGAAACAGAAGATCCCAAAATAGCTCATTACCCACAAATGCTATACACGCATACGTTAATTATTATTTTGTTTACCAGCAAGTTGATTTATTTTGGTTAACAGTTGTAACAGTGTCGTTAGTTACACTGTAGTGCAACCTGCAGGACGTTGAAAGAACTGCTGTGTATTTTGTGAGGATGATCTTTCTTTCCGTTGTTTCAAGATCGGGTTTAATTAGCCTGTTATGGATCATGTTTTCTTCTTCTGCACTGTATACTCAGGTTTACACAAGCTGGAGACTGGCTGTTAATTTTTAAAGTTCAAAAACACTTAATTTCAACTTTTTTATGGGGATGACAGAGAAAAAAAAAAATACAAGGAATGCCTTGCAGTGTTTAGATAATAAAATGCCACCTGGATGGAGACACAATATCCCATTCAAGCTTTATAATGACTAGCAGGTCTTAAAACATTACCCGTAAAGAATGAATGAATACTGAAATAGTTCTCTGTCAGACATACATGAACTACTTTTATAAAGTGCCTTTATTGTGCATGCAATTTCAATGCTTCTGACTGTATATATAGCTGTTCTTTGTCATATTTTCTTGTGTCTGTTTATTTCATGAATACATCTTTATATAGTAAACAGACAAACTTTTTTTTTGCCTCAGTTCTGCAGAGCAATCTTGTTTTCCTAAATAAAGTCATCATGTCCATTTTTTTCCTATATACTCGACATTTTTGTATAAAAAGATTTTGTCACAAAGACACAACATATATTATTGAAACAACAAACAAAGATTTAAAAAGTGGTAGAACTTATGTTATTCATCAGATATTGCTATCAGGAATATACGATGGTAAAAGTGATGTTCCTACTTCAGTTTCATTAGATATTGGTCCAAACCTGTACCATACTCTGAGCACACACACACTGTTTACCAGTATTGCATCACACGGCAAGCCCAGTTAGGCACTAATTTCATGGTCACAGTATTCAAGGGACATAATACAGTTAGCATCATGACAAACTTCTGTACTCTACCTGTATCACCACCCTTGTAAAACAATGCACTCTCAGCCAGCATGTTCAAAGTCTTCCAACTATGGATCAACACAGTGTCTCTGTGATGGGGAGTATTTGTGAAAGCTGGATCTGCGAGCTACAGTAGCTTCTCCAACAGCGGGTGAAGGAGGTCCACAGTTTCCAAAGTAACCATTGTGAGTTCTGTTGCTTGTTTTAGTCTCTGTTGACAAACCGCTGGAGCTCAACGATAAATCGCTATTAAACACATTGGTACAAATGATAGTGACATATGTAAAGAGAGGACTACATATCAAGGGGTGCAATGCCAGTATTGCTGAAGCGTGTAAAATTAAAGTGATTAATATTAAGCAGATGAACAAAGAAAGATTGCTGTACATATAACTATGCTTACGTGTTGAAGCAGCCGTGTTGAGACAAGGAGCCAGACAGAGCATCAGGGCTGATGCTGAGTAGGTGACATAGACCCAGAGAGCCAGGACCCAGGGGATGCTGAAGCAGGAGGTTTAGTAGAATGGATCCTAAAGAAAACAAAAATACATTATTTTCTTTATTGCCATAACAGATGAGAAACCATCCATGCATAGCATGAGTACATTTTGATTCTGAAAATAAAAACACATATTTTAAAATCAGATAATGCACAACATATTTTAAAGAAAGATTAAAAAAAACTTTTTGTCTCTGATATTGTTTCATCTAAATGGGACAGAAAAATGAAAGCAAATCAGAATGAAAATGACAAAGTACTGCACTATTTTACACCAATTAAACATACACATTGGAGATAAAATTCATGCCATAATGAATTAAATAAATTCTAGTTCCATGGGGTTTTTTTATATTATGGAAGACAATCAAGGAAAATGTCATCACACATTACAAAACATATTAGGTCCACTATTAGATAGCAAAACATGTTTTTTTTTTTTTTTTTTATCCAGGAGAATGATCAAGGGAAAATACAGGAACTTGTCAGACCTCCCTAGACAGGTGGTATTTAAAGCTGAGTTTAATCCAATTTATTAACAAAGTGTACAGAACAATACCTTCCTTGGCAGAACAGCCCATATTGATCTCCTGAACCTTTAATGGTGAGTGCTTCGAAGCCATTTCAGCACCGAAGGTCTCCTTGGTAAGGAATGAATACCGAGTGGCCAAAGGAGAGGCAGCGATATACTGCCTCAACATCCCAGAAGAACTCTGCCTAGGGCTAAAAACACAAAAGAACATTTTTAATAAAAGTGGCATGAGAAGGTTGAACCCTTTTGAAATTTCCCATCAGTACAAAATGAAACCCAGGCCCAATATACCACTTCTTTCCTAAGGCAGATGTTTTTGCAACACCGCCTACCTCATTTTTGAAACAGAAACAGCTGCAGATGTAGTCCCTCTTTCACAGCTCTGGAGCTTGGTTTTCATCTCAGTCACCTCTGCTTCTTTAAAGAGCAGTTCAGACTGCAGGGATTGCACCTGTCCAACCATCAAGGAAACAAGTTTTACAAATCTGGCTTCAACAGACAAATAAGTTTATTATTTGGTAAGCAAGTGCAACATGCATCTTTTACAACCTTTAGTTGAATGAATTGGCCTTATGCTTTTTTTTTTTTTTTTTTAATTAAAACTAAACTTTTTAGAAATGTGTAATAATTTAAGGTGGGGGGGTGGGATGGGTGGGATAATGGTCTGGTCTACAAGTCTAGCAATTTCATACAGTATTCTGACGACTAATTGAGACTAATTCTAATTTGGAATCAGTATCTGTAATAAAGCATGTCCAAAGGCTGTGCTGTTTCCACCACTCTTCCTTTGAGGTTACTACAGTTTAATTACTCACTTCTCCCAAGGACATATAACAATGTTTTCTGCCCTTCTAGCCCTTCAAGGAAAGTGTCCGTCACTTGGTGTGCATGGTTGACCTTTTTCAATAATTCCTTTTCCTTGTCACTCCGAGCCTAGGCTTTCTCCTCCTCAAGGAGCTGAGCTTTCCTCTGCTGGTCCCCCTCCTGTTCAGTCTGTCGCAGGGAATCTCGCAGCACTTTGATTTCACCAGTCTTCAGCAGCAGCTTATCTTCCACTTCTTTTAACTGACCAAGTGTAAAGAAACAGAAAAAAATAAATAAATATGAAATCAGAATTTTCTTGACCACTTCAAGGAAAACTATACACCCACAGAATCTGGGCAGTAACAACAAGTTATAATTGACAGTTTCTTCCTTTTCAAAAAAGAACACAAATAACAAGAACAATATAAATGAAATGCTATTAATACTGAAATTGCAATCATCTACCTTTCGCTTTAGTTCTGTGTGGTGCGTTTCAAGAATCTCACAGCCAAACTGGTCCGTCTCTTTCCTTGACGCACTGCCATTCCCTGTGAAAAAGAGCACCAGTGAACAGTTTACACACTCCATTCATAATATTTGAGACCTATATAGTTCTTCAGCTAAGTTTATGAAATTCAGCACCTGTGCTCCTGTTGACTGTTGCCAGTGGAACAGTGGTTGTGGCATTTGGTCTGCTCTGCACACCTGCATTGGGGACCACTGAACCCTCATCCCATGGGAAGAGAGAATGCCAATTTCCTCCAAGTCACACAGTTTCCTTGTGTGAAGTCATCGTCACCCCCAAAATTGTTTTTTACATTGTTACTTAATTTCCATAAACAATAAGCCATGCTTACATGCAGCAAGCCTACAATAGCTTTACAAACCCGTGTGGTGGATAAACTATTGTGCTAGTGCTGCTTGTGTACGCGCAAGTTGCTAAATTAAGCATCGGGACACGACGGAAGACGGCACAATTCGATTGGTTGCTGGGGGCTGTGATGCGCAGGAATGTTTACCAGCTGAGAGAGACTGTTTGAAGCCTTTGTAATTGTGAGGAGGTTTCCCAGAGCTTTGGTGTTGACATGTAAAGAAAGAAACACTCCACATAAAATCTAAATTCATTCTTTAAAATTTGATCTTGACCATTGCATTTCAAATCTCCTTCAAGAAGAAAGTCTGTACATTCCGTTGTTATGAGATCTGGCTTTTCAGGAAGCTTTTGGAGTACCGTTTTGTAGCTTTGTTTGGACAAAGGGAAAAAAGTCGCTTGGCCTTGCTTGTTAATTCTGGAGGGGCAAAAGACTCACACATTACTAATCTCTGTTGATATTAATAGTTCGTTTGTCATTCCAGACTGATTTTTGTGTGCATGTCAATTCGATCTCGGGAAGAGAAAGGCGGATTTATATATATATATATATATATATATATATATATATATATATATATATGTGTGTGTGTGTGTGTGTAGATTTTCAACGGCTCATGAGAAATATAAGATTACCTACTCGATAAAATGAAGACGGAGATATCTACTGCTGTGGGGTTTATTACCAGGTTTCTGAGGACAACTGGGCTCCTCTCCGACGAACGGCTTCAACAGTTTAGTCAGTCTCTCGAAACAGCTTTGGGAGGTAAGAAAACAGAAACACACATTTGTATACATTCAAGGATATGGAGAGATGAGTAAGCGCGTCGGATTTAATTTGTTATATCGACTGTTTTCCAGTGCATACATATACCGTGAATGTTTTCTACAGCATTAAGGATGTTCAACGCAATCAGTTTATTTATGAAGTAGTTTTTAAAATGTTACTTTGATATCTTTTTAACGGTTTTATGTATTATCTATTGTCCACAGAACACTACCAGCATCACTGGTTCCCACAGGCTCCGTGCAGGGGTTCGGGATACCGATGCATAAGGATCAACCATAAAATGGATCCTTTGGTAGGAAAAGCAGCCTGCGCCGTCGGACTCAACCGCCAGCAACTTTTCTCTCTTTTACCCAGTGAACTTACTCTTTGGGTCGATCCATTTGAGGTTTCCTACCGAATAGGCGAAGATGGATCAATTTGTGTCCTTTACGAGTCAGTGCCGCCAACGTCGATGAACGGGAAGGCGTTGGATAGGATCAGCTGTAAGGGGGAACTGAGAATCAGAAGGTCGAACTCCTCCAAAGCCTTCAACATGATGACAGTTTCGAGCTAACAATTTTACTTACAATGCTGTTATTGTACAGTTCTGTATGTATTTTGCCCTATTTGACAATGTAGAACTTGTTGTCCCCCATTTCTTTAGACATTAAAGATTTTAGTAGTACTGCCAACATTTTGTTTGTTGTGGCCAAGGGCTATTGTATAAAGGCTGTCTTTTGGCTTAATTGGAACTTTCCTGGATTCTATATTATAAATTACATGTACAGTCATGTGGTAAAATGTGTTTTACAGATTTATATTTTAAAAACATTCTTGGCTATTTGTAATAAAATGACCAAATTTGAATTGTGTTCATAGCTCCAGAAATGTTTACCTCAAAACACTAACACTTACTAATTAGGCATATTTATCAAATTAATATTTAATTCTACTATCTACTACATATGGGCACAGTTGAAAAGAGCTCTTAATGGAGGTTGACAGACGCGTTTCATTTAAACATTGATTTATTTGGCATGCTAATTTTGCCTCGATTAGTTGTTAACGTTTGTAAATTTGTTTAATATTATTTATAAACTTTCAAAATGTGTTTTCCTGCAGAATATAGTCACACCTGAACATCACGGGAAGGTAAATTACATTAACAAAACAAATTCAGGTGTTTGTATTACCAGTTGGCAGAGAAACCACGACACCACATCAAATATACACACCCTGCAAATCTTAGGGACTTTTCTAATTATTTAATTTCACTCATTCATTTCTACCAGTAATTATTAATGTTCCATTTGGGGTAGCACAGTGCAGGAGCAGCTTCCAGCTTACTTTTCAGAAAGCCAGCAGGAGCTAGTGTTCATGCTGATTGAGCAGGCTGGTATTTGTGTAGTATATAACGCTGATCCTTATGGCAAGCCAAATTATCATTTAGAGATCTCAAATGTATTTATATATTTCTAAATATCTGAAGTTATCACAAATAGATTGATAAATAACACCTCTCTTATTTTAGCCATACATTTAAATAGTATTAGGATATCTTAAAATAAAATTAAGACACCTGTAATTAATTTGCAGATATCTTAATGAAAGTTGTCATTTTAAGCTATCTCTTTGGTGTACCATGCTAGCAAAATACACATGGTTTACATATATCTACATATTATTTAAATATCTGTAAATCAATTTGAGATATAAATTTCATTTTTAGGTATCTCCAGTTGTTTTACATGTATCTTAATTAATGTTACATATCTTAAATACTGCACAATGAAGATATCAATGTTTTTAAGATATCTATAATTCAGTTTGAGACATCTCAAAATGTTTTGCAGATATTTTTTAATATTTTAAATCTATTAACAAACAAGAATGTATATTAAAAAAAAAAAAGTTAAATAGTCAGCACTTACAGTAATAATTAAAGGATGGCAGTGTATTATTGTAATCAAACATCTAAATACCAACCTGCCATTTGGGAGAATTACAATTGACTCAGGGAAAAGTGAAAGCTGAAACATTGGTGGTCATATTCTGTACTTTCTAATGCATGTCTGAATGACTAGAGAAGTAAAATGCACAACAATGAACACTCGTCATGTTACTCATGACCTGAGAGTAGGAATTTAAATGGTAAAACCTCTTAAACCTGCTGGGGGTGTATGCCCTGCAAAAGGATAAAGCACAGGTCATATTTAGTTTTGCAGATAGACGACGGCTTGTCAGTGTTAAAACACCCGATTACAATATTCTTTGCCTCGTGCTAGTGAGCATTTTATAATTTGAGCTATGGAAGAGCATTTTGCATGCACATGCAGTAAATGTAGATCACAGGGCTAAATTTTCTAATTAATTTGCTTCAATTCAACATTAGCACATTTTTTTTTTCAGAAAGTAGAAACACCCCAGTAAAGTTACCAAGACAGAAATATTTTTTAAAAACCCAGGCTTTTAGTTCAGTGGCTTGAATGAAGTATTACATTGGTTTATATTTGTTGTAGGCGTTTAATTGGTGTTTCTTTCTATGACAATTTGCCGTAATAGCTTTGAGAATCCAGCCCGTGGTGGTCCACTTTTTCACAATTACAATAGCTTTATATATATATATATATATGGTATTCCTAAACAAAAGGGCATCATCGTGGGTATTCAGACATGATTCAGTTTTGCTGCCTATTAATTTACCAGCATGATCTTAAGTGATTGTTGAAAGGGATGGACTGTAAATGCACTTGTGTTATGCGATTACACCCATTCAAAATAATGCTTGAGTAGAGGTCTTCTTGTAGTTTCCTGAGCTTGGAGACGTCAGGCTGAGGACTAATTTAAATCACTTCAGTTACTCTCGTACAAGTCTGCCCCTCAGTTTTGTAGACCTTACTGGCAGCGTTTCTGTCATGAGAGTTATACAAAACCCTCTTTGTACAGTTGCATTTTTAAATACAAACAGGATTTACATCAACCTCCAGGTTGTTCTAAGAAAAATGTTATTGGTTAAAATTCCTGAAGGGGGGGGGTTGAAATGTTTCATCTTGTGTATGTTTTTATAAGATGTTTTATATTTATCATTGATCTGTGTGCTTTATATCTGTAGCCTATGTTACACCAGAACAGAACTATAAAAACAAAACAAACAAACAAACAAAAAAAAAACATTCTAGTGATATTTTTGGACAAAATAAAATAAAAATATTTCAATTAAAAACTGCCACAGGACACAAAAATAGAGCATATCTTGCAATCTGGTTTTGTCTACTGACCTCAGATAAAACATCCCTCAAAAGCCAAGTAGCATCTATCAAATATAGTCTGAAGTGAAGTTAATAGAGGAAAAAAGATAGGAAGGAGCTTTTCCCAAAGATTTATAGCAGACGCTGAAATATCAAGCAGGTAATACAGAAATCCTAAAGGCAGGCAGTTAATCAATTCAGTTTCAGATTGAATTAAAGGAAATGGGAGGATTTCCTGCTGTGAGGTGCAGAAGGCAGAAACAGCAGTGATCCAAATAGGATTTGCTTAATAAACCATGCTGTGCTATCGCACAGCTGGACACAAATGGGGGAAGCAGGAGAGGACAGGAAGTCAGGGGTGTGCAAACAGTAACCTGGAGCTGATAGGTTATATAATCTCCCTGGATTGTCAAATCCCATTAGAAACACATATTTTTGTCACAGTTGGAGAGGAATAGACCACCAAAGAGTAAATATTTGACATCCTGGTACAGCACCCTGACTGGAATTGGAGAAGGACACCCAGGACAGGACCCAGTCTTTTGGAGGGGCCCATTACATTTACACTGAAAAATTATATTAATGAATATCATTGCTGTTTTGGGATTCAATCAAATCAATCACATCATTAAAATTGACATCACATTAACAGCATTAAGTTATATTTTAAAGCTACAGTACCACAAGCTAAAATGCATGATTTCCTATCAGAGTGGGCCAGCAATACAAGAATTACATAAAGCCACATTTATTTATTTATTTTTTATTACTATTACACCTGCCAAGTATCCAAAACCAGATTATCCCAAACCCTGCAATACCCAAATCATGTAATTCATTTACAGTTATCCAAATCACCTGACTTCAAGAACAACATATGTTGCCAGAGGAATTATTGTAAGTTGAGCGTTATCTGTATTACATTAAAGAACTAGTGGATTTTGGGTACACCGCACTATAGAGAAGCAGCAGTACTGTAAAATCAATGACAACTGTCTTGTCTATACAGCTTGATGGGAGGGTATATAGACTTGTACAGTAACTAGTGCAGAGAAGCCCTTTCCAATAAAAAGCTTTAAAGCTCAAGGTGATTCATGTTACAGGACTGGAGCTGTGCAGTCTTGACTCAGAGACACGAGAGCAGCCCTGTGCATTACCACTGTGAAAGATGTGTCATTTTGGGGCTAAAAGTGCATCATACTGACGATTACAGATCAGCCCCTCTAGTGTTATCTCACTAAACTCTAAAGTATGGATTTTAAAAAGGTGTTTTGATTAATGAATTAAAGAAATCAACAGTAGAACAGCTTAATGAATATCAAATTATTTAAGCTATTATGTTTTGTGTATCGGGCCAACAGAATATGTTCTAACATTGTATTTTTCATATCAGGAATTTGCAGACGCCCTGTCAAAAATAACTTTTACTACAGTATATTTGTATATTTGCAGTCCTTATATGTGTCCATAAGAGGGAGATAGAGAGAGACCTCTTTGGGTTGGGTTTGCACACGTAAGCAAGAGGAACTTTCTATGCGTAAAACAAAAAAAAAATCTATATTTCCGATTCCGTATTAAGTATAATTTTACATTCACCAGTGCAAAGAATGGTAAATCATTAAAAATCGTTATTTGTCCAAAGTTTTGCAGAATTCAGACTTGACTTGTAATGTGTCACTAATGTATTTCTAACCACATATTTCAGATTAAAATACCAGGTTTAGAAATGTTATAATTGTATTAAACAAATAAAAATCCTAGTCTGTGATTCCAGGTAATTAAAGGAATCTGAATTACTAATATGCTGGGGCGAATCTATTTCATTTTTGTGGTGACACTGCAGATTGAAGTGCTTTCATTTTATTAACTGACAGATGTAGTGTGAGCTTGCCCAGTAGGGCAAAGTAACACATACGTCATTCATAAAAACTTTTTACGATGTTGCCAATTGTGCCAAATTGTGGTTTTGTGATGTGAAGTCTGCTGAGGATAAACTGTGACCCACAAAAACTCATTCTTATAGGTGACAGAAACAAGGGTTATTCCCGCTATCCGCCTCCCGAGGATTAGAAAGGGTATCATATATACAGTATATTCATAGTAAAGCTTTTTGTTAGTTTTATATGACAATGCGTCTGTTTTTAAAAACGATCCTGCATGAATGGAAAAAAAAAAAAAAAAAAAAAAAAATCCCACATAAATCGTTCATTTTACTAACTTTGGTAAAGTCTGTAAAATACATTACCCCGCCAGCCTTGGTCTGAATCATGTTCTGCTAAAAAATACATTCTGACAAAAACAACGCATGTGTCCGGGGGCCTGCAGCAGATACAATATTAATATTATCTCCTGTATTTCCTGACTCAAAAGGCAGTGCTCCAATGCGCCTGATCGAACTGAGCTCCACTCCGGCCAGCCGCTGAAACCGCTCGTCTGCAATTACTCATGCCTAAGCCAATAAGAAACATGTTAATACCGAACAGCCAATAGAGAGTCCGGGGTGGGATTTCCTTGGGCAAAGCGGTAGTAGTCTGTCGGTGTGCCTGTGTGAAATAGACAGACTCACTTCAGTTTGTTATTTATGCTTTATGCAGCAACTATTAGTCGAAAGAACCAGCACATTAAAGGAGACGAGCACTTCAAAACCAGCTGTGTTATGGAAGTGAACAAAATGGACGAGAACGAGTGGAAATATCACGGAGAAGGGAACAAGAGTCTGGTGGTCTCTCATGTTCAGGTGAGTTGTCACTGTTTTTTTTTTTTTTTTTTTTTTATAAACTTTTTACTTACTCGTTAGCACTGTTCGTGTTATCAGTACATCAGGCTTTTATGTAAGAACTCATATCAGGGACACGGTAATCCTGACAGCACTAAGCGTGAAGTACCACCAGCAATGTGGAGCAGCCCCAGACCCATACGGAACCAGAACCCGTCTGCCAGCCTCTAGCAACGGGACTGAATGGACCGCTTATCATATAAAAAAGGACGAGAAAGTAGCAACTGTCACGTCCTTACTATAGAAAACCGGAAAAATGTACTTAAGCTTTTAGTTTTATTGCTGTGTTTACCGCCTCTGTGTGTGCACGTGTACTGCGGACGGTTAAGCTTCACTCGGGCTGAACCGGCTGCGTTATGACAAGGAGCAGCAAAGTGCATGGTTTGTGTGCTTTTCCTATGTATATTGCACTATACTAAAATAGAAACAAGCACTATATGCATCTAGTGAAAAACAAAGTTGCACATTGTTAGATTATTGTGCAATTTTATAGGATTCGGTATACAGTATGGTGTGTTATTTGGCACGCCCCCTTAATCTTTAGAGTCCACCGGGTTATCAAAATTTGATCAAATTTGGTAATATACATTTCTATAAAATGGCGACTTTTGGTGCACTACAAAGCTTAACATACGGGCTGACTTTATTTGTTTAATTTTTGCAGCAGGTAAAATGAACAAGACGAATTGATTGATCAGGTTTATTTAAGTAAATCTTAGTACTACTTAGTATTGCCGATAGTACTGGGCTGGTTTTCCAGTGAGGGTTTGGAACACCTGCAGCCCTGTGACAAACCACTGTCATATAAAGATAACACATGTATGTTTTTTGGTTTGTCTTGGTTTAAACTCGGACCGTTTTCTGATATTGTACAATGTAATGCAAACAACACAGATACGTTTTGTTCGCTTTTGTACATTTATTAAACTTTGAAGGAGACAGATTACCCAGTCAGTGTTTTTACCACAAGTCCTTCAAACCCTCATCTATTAGACCATTGAAGCTCAGTTTGTCCCACAAGGTGTTTCAGCCCTTCAAAGATGTGGCCATTTTTGACATTTTCATCCTGAAGCCATTTTGTGGGGTGATTCAATCAGACAGACAGAGCTGCATACAGAAAGCCAATTACGTTATGAACAAGCAGAAATAACTTGAAAGTGACATCTACAAGCACTTGAATTTCTTAAAAAATCACTTGGGGGCGGGGTCTCAGTAATATTCATAATTTGAGTTTAAATATTTGGCCTGGTTTCATACCTGATCTGTATCTTCCACTCCACAAAATGTAAGCAAAATCTAACTCCTGAGGTGGGAATCTGCCTGATTTTTGGTTGAGTTGATATGGAATGACCCAGTGGCCAAAAGTTTTCCATCACCTAGAATTTTAGGATTGAGATATATATTTTTTCAAAAAGAGAGAGATGAACATCATTTTGATCTTTTTATATAACATTATGTAATCAAAGGAACTACAAAATGATATTGCAAGTCTACCGGAAGCCTTAAAGTAGTACAGTATTTGTGAGAAACAGCTATGCTTAAATATGTCAGTCCATTGGGTAAATTCCAAGGACATTGTGCAAGTCTTTGTTGTAGTTCAAAGTATGCTTACTGCACCCAAACCCCACCTTTAGCAATGTTTTAGCAAACGTAGGTTTGGTTAAAGTACAGTATGCACAGTCCTGAGGTTTAACATTTCAGATTATTTATCAAAAGATATGACTGTAGGCTTGTAGCCATGTAAGTTAGCTTTAGATTAACCCGCATATGCAACCAAAATTGATTTTTTCATTCCGCTCTGCACAGTCCCTGTTAAAAGAACTGTGCAGTTTGGTAATAGCTAATTTTTCGGGCGGCATGGTGGTGTGGTGGTTTCAGGGTCCTAGGTTCTATTCCAAACAGGGTCTGCCTGTGTGCAGTTTGCATGTTCTCCCCGTGTTCGCATGGGTTTCCTCCCACCATCCAAAGACATGCTGGCTAGGTGGTTTGGCCTCTCTAAATTGCTCCTTAGATGCACTGCGATGGATTGGCGTCCCATCCAGGGTGTAGTCTTGCCTTGCAGGGTCTCACAATGAGTCAGTGGCTGAGCTGGAATTTGAACCAGCAACCTCCTGGTTACAAGCCAGTTTCTTTAACCACTGGACCACACAGCTTTCTTAAGTAGCATAAACAAACAAACAAAACAGAAATGCCAGTCCTGAAACCACCAAGGTAGGTTGAGCACGGTGTAATTTATTCTTGCAAGACAGGGCATCTTTGCTACTTGTGTATAACATTTGTATGCCTCAAAAAACAGAACAAGGAAAAATCATCATGTTCAAATACTAGTAAGTACCAAGTGGTGGATCAAACATTATGGCAAATCTAGGGTACAGCCACAGCTATTCCAAATGTTTGAATGCATTATGTTTCTGGACAGATCTACAGTAGGCACTCTGTAGCATTTAAGGTATGTAATAAGAGAAACAGGCAGTCAAAAAGTGGAATGAAAGTCAGGGATGGCTTGATGTTCAGAGATGCACCAGTGTTCTAGTTGCAATTTCCCCTTGCAGAGCTATGTAACTTGACCCTTTTTGCAGAAGGCACATCATTGGTAAACTGGAATACAGAAATTAACCACTCTTAAAACTATTGCTTAAAAGAAAATAAATCACAGGAACAGGGCTATTTTGGAAGTGAGTTAAGTTAAAATCATTGATCGAGCACTTTGGTAAAGTCATTACTCAGAAAACATTAATATGGCCCAAATGTACTTAATTATTGTAAGAGAACATTAATAACAGGTCTGGGAGCAATCTTGCACTGCTTTTAACTGGCTACATTCATTTTACAGATGTCTAGACTTGAAATAGGGATGCAAATTCTGAAATGTCTGCAGATTAAACTTTTATCCTATCTAACAGCATCACTTAGTTCTAGTCAATGTAGGTGTGTGGTATGTTGTTGCCAAATATAGTCTAGGCGAAGAGGAAGCTAAGTACAAAAAGGAAACACCTGGTTGCAATGTAGGCCCCCTACAAGTTATATTTTTGGTTAGCTATCAGTTCTTCATGAAGATATCAGCAGCTGGTAATTCAAATGAGAAAAGCTGATGTACAACTGGCCATGCGTTGTTGTTTGAAAGGTAACAAACCCATTGCTTTACAACTCCCACACCTGCAAGATTGCTATAAAGTGTTTCCTGGGTTGATGAAAATCAATTATTATATTTGACAGCCAGGATGTTTCCTTGAACAAATATCCTTAAGGCAACAAATAATTCTGCACAGCCAAGCAATACGCACTGTACAGACACCAACTAGAATACCTAAGCAACAGCTGCACTGCAACACATTTTCTGAGTATGGGTTGTTTTCTCAGTGCTTTTTTTTTTCTTTTTACAAAACCAGTTCATTTGTATTTTAATAATCATTTCATTCATGTACTGACAAAGCTCCCTTTACCAGAAATGTTCAGAATTTAACTTGGGTGAAGCCGGTTTATTTTGCCCCCACACTATAAATTCACTTCCTGTGCAGCAGCTATTGGGAATCCTGAGTCACACATACATTTTGCTGCAAATAGGATTCCAGTCTACAGTAATACGTGCTCTATTAGAAATAAATGTATATAATGGTGGCAGAATATATGGGTTTCACACGAGCCAAAATGAAAATAAACATTGAATTGTATATGTAAATAGGGAACAAATAAAAAACTGGAAACTTTTCTACTCGCAGCTCATTGTATATTTAGAGGGATTCTTCATCTATTGGGGAAATTGTCAGTTTCTTATTCAGTTTTAAAAAAAGTGGAGCAAATCTTGCACTGTAGTAAAAGCTTAATAAACATGTATTTTGTGTGATTTACAAAGTAGACCATTTGCAAGATGATTCATGCTGAGTTATTTATTAATTTTTTTTATTAAAGTTCTCATTTCAAATCCATAGGAATAGGGTGTCTGTTTGTTTAAATGGGGAGCGGGGACCATGAAAACAATGGAAAAAATAGCTTTGCTATTTACTCCATTGTATGTAGTCAGTTAAGCTGATAGAACACGAGATTCCGATTGTAACTCATGTCTGACACATGGTTTCTGTTATTTATAAAGGACTAATGTTTAGTTTATTCTTCCACTGCATTCCTTTTGCAGCGCTTAGTAAAACAGATTTAGATGACGCTTCAAACCGTGCAATCAGGTAGCAGGCACAACATCACAGTACAATGTCAGCAATATGATTAATGAAAACTGTAAACTAGAGCCTTTGATAGTGCAACTTGATTTGATCGTGACAACATAACCATGGTATGAATGGGGCTTATGCACTGGATTTAACATTATCTATGATAGCATGGTAGAAAATAGGTTGTTTTTTTCAGTCTAACAGGACACAAACAGTATAGTTCTTTTGAAACTAATATTATTATGTTATGCATCTTGGATTAAAACCACATTTGCTTAAACAGTTTATGGATGCTCACAGTCTTTGCAAGCGTGTTCTCTATTTTAGTTAACACGGAAGGCAGTAGTTTGCATTTCTGAAATTCTCTGAACATTATCAGTTGTACTTAATGTTTTTTTTTTTTAAATGACCACTTTGTTGATCATTATCAACAGTTAAGAATGTTTGCCTTGTCTGTGTTGCATAACATAATTTAGAAAGTTGCAGTAATCTGGAATTATTCAATTACATTGTAAATCTTGCACTTCAACCTTCTAAATGCAAAAAATTGTGTTGTCACTCCTAATATATATATATATATATATATATAATATATATATATATATTTTAACTTTTTTCCGCATAATGCCAAACAGTGACATCAAAAAGTGATAATTCCTCTAGAGGAAAATATACTTGAACTTTGACACATTTGACATTTCAATTCGAGAGAGAGAGTGTGAGTCTTTCCGAACTTGTCCAGTGCTTTAGGGCCCTTTCACATTGGGCACATTTTCCCTTAAGTTCTGTAGGCTAGTACAATTCGGTAGGCTTTTCAATCGGATGTCCATGCGCTAGTAAGTGGATAATGTTGTAATTCTTGCAATTTGTTTCAGTGTTACTGAATTGTTAACTACTGAAACTATTATGTTGCCGTGGACAAATGGTCAGATGTTTAAGTTAACATACATTTCATATTTCATTTGCAGTAAGGTTTCCTGTAAGTACTATTTTCAGCATATCTCACTTTCTACATTTTTAAGTACTTTTGCAGAAAGACTACCCTGGGAAGAATGAATTGTCTTTACTGTTTTAAACTAAAGAAAATAAATGAAAGTTGGCACATATATATTTTCATGATTTGGAAAACACCATTATGATTTTCAGTTATGTCATGAAGGCAAGTATTGGCAAGGCAAGTATTGTAGGGCGATTTATTTATGCAGTTTACACATATTTTGTATTTCATTGTGGATGTTTGTCCATTATACTTTGGGAGATTTTTATACCTTAGACCTTTTTATGTGCCATCAACCCTTCCTTTGTCACGCTACATTGTGCAGCTATGGTCTGCCTAAAACCATTTACAAGGTATTGCCATTTAAGCTAGCGTATTTGCATTTGCACATTGGATCATTTTGTCACTTTCTGAGATGGTAATTTAGGGATTTTTCTGGATTTGCTGATTTTATTTCATGGGATGAGCCCCAGATGTTTAAACCTAATACCCAAGTGTTTGTTGTTTCGTACAAATATATTTTTCTGTTTATTCCAGCACTCTCAAGTTCTGCGCTTTTTAAAATATCCAGCTGAAGAACCTGGAAACTCCCATAAGGTAAGAACTTTTACAACTCTGAGACATGCAAGGGAAAAAGAGAACAGCGGTATAGGGTACTAACAGTCATTACCAGAACCTCTGCTTCTCATGAAAGCCAACTCCAGCTGTTCACAGATGCATTAATTTCTGTCTAGAATTCTCCTTCACAACCAGAACAAACAGACAAAAGGGCTCTTGTTCAATTTGAAGTCCAGGTTATATTAATATAACAAGCGTCTAATCTTGCAGGACCTTCATGGTCTATATTTATCATTTTAAAAAATGCATAGCATACTGTACATGGTAAAGATCATGTAACAAGTGAACCTTATTCCACCAATTCAGTAATGAACATTACCAAATCAACTGCAGGAATAAAAAAGTTCTACAACTTTTTATTTTAGATTTAAATTTGTTTCATGTGTTGTAAACTTTCTTTCTTATGGATATGATTTTTTAAATTTCATTTCCAAAGGTGTCGTTTTTATTTGATTATTCTTTTGTTAAACGAGACCAGTGCCTCATTTAAGGTGACCTAATGCACAAAACAAAATGGAACAAGTTGTATCATATCAGCATATCAGCAGCAGAAAAGAGTTTAAATACATTGAGATACACTGTAGAGATCAAAACAAAGAGAAATAGCACCACCAGTAAATTCATCAATTCAGAAATGCTGCAAGAGGAAAATTCTGTAACTATTACAAGCACTGACAATTACAAGAAGTCTCCATAATTTCCCAAAATGAAGACATGAGAGGTGATTCAAATGTAGGTTTCAAGTTCAAGACAGTTGATAGGCAAAGGCCATTGTGCCACAGCTATGTGTAAAATTTTGGAATGGTTAAGTTAGAAAGATTTCAAGAACTGTAATTGGTTTTTAAAAAAAAAAAAAAAAATGTTTTTCTTTGAGCTCTTATTAGAATTTGGGAGGCAAATGTGATTTTCCCATTCCGTAAGGTATTACGGCATTCCACTCAGCAGAAAACTGACTGGATGCTTTTGATATCTTTCAGACCTACGGTGCCTATATAATTTTGTATATATATATTTTATATATATATATAAAATGTGTGTGTGTGTGTGTGTGTGTGTATATATATATATATATATATATATATATATATATATATATATATATATATATATATATATATATATATATATAGATATATATATATATGTATACACACTGCAACTTTAATGTGTTTAGTCACTATTAATACTGTGGTAAACTTTCATACGGTAGTTTTGTGTTCAGCATTGATTTTTACAATTAAAAAAAAATGTTTATGGCATATCTATACTCTGTAAATTTAAATCTGTGTAAATGTATTCATACTGCACGTAGCAGCACAGTCGGTGCTGTTTCTTCAGTACACATGGCCTGTTAGTTGTGTTCGGATGTGTAATCAGGAACAAGCTCCGTCCAGCTGCTTTAGTCCTTGAATGAGAACCTCCACTCTGTCTTCGCCCAAGTGTTTCTTGAACTGAAACTTCTCATTTGAAAAGAAAAAAAAACTGGCCTAACATACCTGCCTTTTTATTTTTTCATCTTCAATCTTAGATCTTCATATTTCGATGGGGAGGCTGATGTTTGTGTATCAAAACCAAAAAGTGTAATAAGTGGTCTAGATCAAGTAGAGAGTTTCATTGATTTGTGGAATACAACCTGGTCACAGTAGACTGACTTTTAATTAAACAAAAATTCACTGTCTATTTAATATCTAAACTGACCCTAATTCGAATTCCTAATCAATCTGGATCAGTAATAATTAATACATTGAGAACACTGTATTGACCAAAATCAAGAGAGAGAATTACTAGTACGTCGTTCCTGAGATGTACACTGTGGAGTATTAATACAAGTGTGCTTTATTTCTTTCAGGCAGCAAAGGAAGCATTTGGCCATCTACAGAACATTGTTGATTTCAGTAAGAATGTCATGAAGCCGTTTCTGGGAGAAAACTATGTCCATCATGGGGTATTCATTTTAATATATATGTTCTGCCTCCGTTTCTTCAAAGGGATGTCTGACGTTCATTGTAACGCTTGCATTCATTTATCAATGAAGACAAAAATGGGAGCTAACCTTGCAGTGGTGCAAACAGACTGAAAATTGAGCCTAATATGGATGCCTCATCACAGTTTACTAAATGCAAATTCTATCATAACGGTGAATCTTTTCAGAGCCACAGTAAAGAGAACGGTATTGTTAGGTGAACAAAAAATGGTTCCTTTTTTACAACCAAAAACCATTCACATTTGGAAAGCCTTTAGCAACACTGTGGGGTAGCACCCTCCTAATTTAAAAGCACATCAATGTCTAATTTTGTTTGGTAAGCCTGCACTTCACAACATAGAAAGCTTTATTTTGATGTATTTCTTTTTTCAGGAGGTTGTACGTCTACCGTTGGATTTTGTTAGGCAGCTCTCTTTAAAGGTTGAACAAGAAAGACCAGGTAAGAGTTTTAGAAACACATACTTTTGGGGCATTTTTCTCTATCCATCTTAAGTTTTCTTTTAACTTGGAAGGGATCGTCAAACAAAAACTCTGGAGACAAGACACTTCATGAACAGAATTTATCTTGCTTTTATATGCTTGAAAATTTCTGAGTGCCACAGGCAATAACACTCATTAAAACATTGTAAATTAAATATCAATTAGGGTGTGGTGTACAAATAGTGTAGACAAAGAAGCATTGAAATGCAGATAAAATACATTTGTTTTGTTCTTTTCAAAAAAGTTTGTTTTAATGTGTTTCAAATACAAAACTGGTAAAATTCAACGTATGGTACATGCGTTTGTTTTTTTTGCTGTGTATTACATACATAGAGTGTTGTCTTGGACAAATGTACATTTAGAAAAGGATAAAAGGGTGTGCTTAGGTTGTGTGTGTGTTTTTTTTGCTGTGCTAATTCTGAAGCATTGTTGAGGCAATGTAGTATTATGTAATGAGATAACAAAATATGGGGCTTGATGTAAAATTTTATTAAAGTGGCTAGCCCACCCACCACCCAGTTTTTTTTTTATATATATTTTTATTTTATTTATTTTTGTACTCATGAAGCATTCGAGAAGTGTAACACCATTCTGCACCATTTCTTTAGCAGAGGTATTCTTGTAGGCTTTCTTGAATCGATCATGCATTTTATATTAATTTAAAAAAAATGTTTTTATTAGCATTTAATGGTATGGTGGTTAAAATGTTTTTGCTAGGGCTCCCTGCAAGCTGCCCAGAGCTGCGTTGTCCTCCGGATCTGTGGCTCTGAGGTGGCTGCATGGTGGGTCTGCAGTGTGAAAAGAAGCAGTCGGCTGACGGCAGACGCTTCGGAGGAGAGCGTGTGTTCGTCTTTGCTGCACCTGAGTCGGGGCAGGGGTGGTAGCGGTGAGCTGAGCCTAAAAATAATTGGCTATTCTAAATTGGGAGAAAATGATAAATAATTAGCGAATACTAAATAAAAAAATGTAAGTGCTGAATGCAAGCAAAACTCTAATTCTTTGATACTGTAATTGAAGACATATATTTAATATTGAAGTACAAAATAATTTTGTACTTTAGGGTGGTCTGTGCTAATAGGAGGCACATAAATTGATTTGAAAACCTTTGTTCTCATTCCTTTTAAGAGGGATATTGACTTATTTATAGACAAAGTCCTCCACTGTCTCTTTGATCCTTCCTACAATGACAACATTTCTCCACTAAGGGGCACCTCAAGTACAGTGAAAACCTCTTTCTCCTTTATAAAAACGAAAGGATTAAATTAAGGAGTATATCTGGAGTATATCTTTTGGAAATACACTCTCTTGTCTTCTTTTTCAGAATCCCGCTGTGATAAGGTGATGGATATTTTCAGCGGCTATGCTTTATGCCTACCAAATCTAACCAAACTCCAGACTTGCCATTTCAGTGAAAGCAGGCCCCCGCTTTGTATAGAAATAAAGGTAAATGAGTCAAATGAAATTCAGGGCAGCAAGTTCTTGTTCTGCGGGTTCATGTGATGACAGTTAGACATAAATGGGAATAACCTCTGAAAATCAATTGTTTTTCATCACAATCAAGTTTGCGTCACTAAGAAAATACGCATTTCACAAAGGTTTTTAAATATTTGATCTATGCACTGACTAATAATGAAGCTGTTGCATGATAGTGACCAACAACTTCCTTATAGGTCTTTTTTTACATGACATACTTGTACAATTCTAATCAGACAGGACTTTAGATGCATTGCTGGTGCCACTGTGTCAGTAATAAATCCAGGTACTGGCTTCCTGTAGTTCTTTTGTGCTACAGACCAATACAGATTGACTTAACTGTCCAAATCTTTAACCACCCTGTACATCAGAAGATGCAATACAAACTAGAAAATAGAATATATTTAAATAGAAAGAAAAATGGAAAGGTAGTTAAGGCTACCCTAACGATCTGCTCTCTTAGAGCTCCAGAGATTCTCTCTCTTTACATTTTTTTGTTTTTTGTTTTTTTGCAGCCAAAATGTGGTTTTCTGCCTTTTTCAAGTCAAGTCACAAAGGATGTTAAACACAGAGTGTGTCGATTCTGCATGCATCAACACCTAAAGGTAAATCAAGTATAAATACATATTAAATTACCAATAAAGTATTGTCTGCTTATTCAATTGTCATGAAACTTGGTATTAACATTATTTAGAGCATCAGATTTTGGGCATATATGGAAATACCTGCATACTATTGTAAAATATGTCATGGTCATTTGCTTTTTAAGATCAAAATCTGACAAATGTAAAATAAAAAAAGCACTAAATAAAATTCGAGGGGGGAAAAACAGCTACAAACCAAAAGCTCCCTCCTTATACTGTTCCAGGATGTTAAAATCCTCTAAAGGACCAACTATTATCCACTGATTAAAACCATGACCCTGCTTCCACACGCAGTGGCCAATGGTTTGTCTCTCTACCGCTGGGACACGCCCACCTGATCTGCCAGCCAATCCTCAGCTGCCATTCCCTGTAAACAAAACCGAGTTCTCAGTGCATCTCAGGTGGAGCAGCTGCTTCTCATCTCTCCACATGTTCCAGCATGTTGCATCTGCATGCAGACCATTTGCACCATCACCATAATTTGTATCGGCACATTTGTTTCAACTAGGGTGGAAGATGACCTTTGAACACTTACAAATGAACAAGAGCCAATGTATAGGTGATATGTTGTTCTTGTTACTTTAAAATGTAGCTGCCAATTCTCTAGTCTTAGCTTTATATTAGGTGGTCTATCCTAGTTCCTAAAAAACAAAAGTCACATCCAGTTTTAGTTTATTTGTTTTAATGTGCACTGTTAAGTGCTGCTGTAATATGCAAAACTGTGCAGGTATTGTGGAAGTACTTTTCTGTTTGTGAAGACTGTTATTTGTACTTTAAGCTACACGTTGATGTTTTTAAAGTATTATTGTCTATATCCTGTTTATCACAATTGTGAAATAGCCCTAATGGAATGATGTAGACAGAGATTTCACAACTTCACTCATGCATTTAGTTTGACAAGTATTTTATTATTCTTACATATTTCAAGTTAGCTAATGGAAAGTGGAAAAGAATGAGTCGATACTGCCCTCTCGACCTTTTCTCGGGGTGAGTATCGAAACGTATTTTTTTTTTGTGATTTTTGTTTCTAAATACAACTTGACAAATGCACTTTTAAACATGTAAGGAACATAGTATGTGTGTTGCTTCATACCATGGTTACTAAGGGACTTTATTAAATTACTGTTTGACTGGTGTAGTTAGACTTTTTGTATGTGTTTGAATATCGTCTGCATGTACAGTAAGGACAACATTCTATATCCCATTGTTTGCAACTATAAATGTTCAAATAGTTTCAGTCTTGTATGGAAATCCTACACACATTATATAGCGGCATACGCAAGACTGGGCCTGGATAACCCATCTGTGTTGAGTGGAGTTATTTTTCATGCAATGGCACTCTGACATTCTGAGTGTTGTTATTGGTCCTTGACACTTGAGTCTGCAGTGAGGATAGTAGTTATTGGCGTAGCACTAGTGCTGTTTTAGTAACATTGCTTTTTTTTTTTTTTTTTTTTTTTTGTAGAAACAAACAGAGAATGTCTTTTGCCTTAAGGAACTTGCTACAAGAGGCACAAAACAACCTGAAAATCTTTAAGGTATGTTCATTCTTATACAGCAGTTGCCTGGGCATTTTTTTTGTAGTAGTAATTTTTGGATTTTCTCTCTTCATAACATTCAGTTGATTGCATCTAAAATAGTGTTTTAGTTTTAAGCCAGCTGAGGCCCTACCTGTCCTGACTTTTGGTGGTGGAGCAACAGCAGCTCATGAGTGTTAACCACTGATAACTATTATACTTTTGCACTCCTTTTTTTATGGGCCACTTGAAATACATAGGAACCTAAAGTGACTTTTTGCTTTTAAATCACTCTTTACATAGAATTCTGTTACTGTGAGGAAGCTCCTATTTTGAAGTTTATAGGATATTGATTTTTTTTCTGAAGAAATGTAATGCATCATTTGTTGAACCAATGACAGTAATTAATTATTTTGATACAATGTGCTTTTTAAAGTGTGCTCCTCCACTCTTTATTTTCAAAAGGTATGCAAGCCATATGAAATCATTGGGCATCTAACTTTATATAAAATAAATAAATAATTCTCCCTGTCTCCCTGATCTATGAAGAATGGTGAGCTAATATATGGTTGTAAGGATGACAAGGATTGCCTGCAGGACTTGAATGAACTCACTCAACACTTGAAACCATACTTCTTTCCTGCCAATGGTCTAATCTACGGTCCACATTGCACAAGGACTGTTATCAATGAACTCGTTAACGTGATCACAACAGCATTGCTAAGTAACTCGGGCACCTGCACGACAGGTGAAATCAGGAGGGTGCACATTTCAGAGGGAAGGGCCCACTCTGATGCAAGCCACTTCCACAGAGACATCCTAAGAAAAGGTAACTTGTTCAATTGATTTAAAAAAAAATTCTATGTACTACCACTGCCACTTTGAAAAGCACACAAAATTAAACCATTTTCTTTTATAAGAAATAAAATGGCTTTTAGAAAATACATATTTATTCTAATCATTTTAAATTGCTGTTTTAGGTCATTGTGGTCTGCCTAAAGATTGCATTCTTTCTAAGATTCTTCAAGCTCAGATGCTGGATAATGTAGATATTGAAGGACTTCACCCCTTGTATAATCGCGTGGAACAGTATTTGGGAGAATTCCCTAAAGAAAGGTAAGCCACTTCTACATAAGAGCAGAAATATGAAGCCTTCATTCACAAAGCTTACAGCACTACTTTGGCTTGATGTTTTTAGTTTCACAGTAAAGTGTATTTTTCGTTTGTTTTACTACAACAGGTATTTGTAGAGAGGTGCGGCTAAGGAAGTTGTAATACTTGTAATATGCAATAGATTACATTGCCACAAGATGGTGCTCAAGAACAGGACTATTTTCTGTTTTCCAATAATGAAACGCCTAACTGAATTTGCTGTATATAATCATAATTGCTGGTATGCCTATTATTTTGTCCATTTGTAACTAGTTAAAATAATAAGGTGCTTTTGAAGGGGTGCCATAATCCAACACGAGAACTACTACTTTTAGGTTAATAACTTGTAAATTGTATCAGACATCAGACTAAATGAGTTGTTACAATGCCAGTTACATCCACATTGCTTTTGGTTTGATTTGTAGTTAAAACAAGCTCAGAATTGTTGTCTTTGACAGTGTGGTTTGTGTTTTGGCTAAAGGATGGTTTCTATGTAAAACCTTTTGTTTTCATGTGCTTTAAGCGGCAAGTACTTTAAAAAAACAAATGATTTCCATGAATACAGAAACATGTATTACCTATTTAAACACCATTAAAGCATGTTTAACTGTGTTAGACACTGAAAGAAGTTAGTTATCTTAGGGTAGCCTTTCCGTACCTTATTGCTGAAATGGTGTGTATTTTAAACGTCAACCTAGTAATACCTTAAAACATGTTGTATTTTGCCTAGGGTCAGATTACAGATCGATGGGCCGTACAACGAAAATTGCTTTGAAAAACTGCTAAATTCGCAATCTGAAGATGATGGAACAGTTGACTACGCAGTTCGAAAGGTAAAACAAATCGATGTGCTGGTACATGTTTTGCGTATCTTTTTATCAAGATTAAAAAGAAACTGCAAAGGGAAAGTTTCTATCCCGTGCATTAGTGTTGCAATGAAGTGTGTCTCGTATTAACCCTCGCTGGACTACGATCAGCACTGCACAACCACCACACAAATGAAACTCCTTCCCATTGTGTAGAGTAAGAAATAGAAATAAACAAATACTTTCTTTAGAACAAGCCACATGAAATCATAGTTCTTTAAAAGATAAAGACACAGATTTAAATGCTCTAATAAGCTGTAGTTAGATCCGAATTAAAATCGTATCTGGACGCATTTCAGAAAATAATATATCAAAGATTCTAACAATTACACTCTCTTTACCATGAAAAAAATAACCAAATGGGGCTGTTTATAATTTTCATATATTACTGTTTCTGTTTCCTAGGTTCAACAGTACAGGGTAGCAATGACGGCAAAAGACTGCTCAATAATGATTGCACTTTCACCTTGTCCAGATGATGAACTGTAAGTTTAAAGGCTATCAAAAGTGATTTTCCATGTCTTCTTTTGTATAAAAATAAAATAAAATAAATTATTATCTAGGCCATTTTATTTTAGTTTTGTAAAGCCAACTAACTGGTTTCCTGATAGCATTGCCTGGCTGCTGTTGATTTTGCATGGTTGTTCTGAATGTGTTTATGGTGTGTAATGATCCAGCCCAGGTGATTGATGTCTGAACTGGAGCCTCAGGAAATGCTGTCATCAGCCTAATGTTAAATGTGATGCCAATCGCTCTAATAATCACACACACACACACCAGTGTTTACATAATACTAATGCAAGCACAAGAACTAGTTACATAAAGAAACTACATTCTTGCATGTTAAGATATAGGCTTCAGTGGCTTTTAAGTTAATTAATTCACAAATTCCAGTACTTATTATTTCTAGTCAGATTGTGAATGAAGTGCTTTGCAGAATAATTCAATATTGTGCTGCAGTATAGGGTAGACCTCTCTATATCCTCTTAGCTGGATACAAGGATCTATTGGGAGTTGCAGAATTGGCATAGCTCATTTTTCCAAACCCTTATATCAACTGCATGATGTCTTGAAAACACAACACACAACCGTTAAAATTAAATGCCATCACAAATAAAACCAGGAACTATTTCACACCTGTAAATAAAGTAGACCACAAATTGCACAAAGTTGTAACTTTTTTAATTTATTTTTTTACTAGTTTTTTTTTATAATGTACGGTAATGAAGAATACTCTCTCTCTTTCAGACCGGAGCCTAATTTAGTGATTCAGACATTGAAGTCCAGGTTTACTTATTCAGTGTCCATCCTGGACTTGGACCCTAAACCATATGAGAACATTCCACATCAGTATAAGCTTGATGGACAAATAGTCAATTTTTACTTGAAGAGCACACAGGCCAAACAAGACTCTCCAGCTCCAAATCTCTTCATGGAGAGTGAGGACTGCACATTGGTTCTCCACTCAGTATGAATGCGTCAAGGGCGTTTTACAGCGTTTCCATGTAAGCACGAATTCAAAGCAGGAGGCGTTTCCATTGCAGTGGTAATGGAGGATGTCTTGATGAGCTTATGTTATTTCGTTTTGGTTCAACGATATGCCATATGGTTTGGTGTGAAGAAAGGTGCAGCGATAGGATTCTATATACTATAGTATACATTAGATGGTGTATATACTATGGTATACATTTCTGCCAAGTCTTGCAGTGACAAATCTAAGTTCAAAGTTTGATATGCTTGAGACACTTTACAAATGGCAGCTTGCAGAAAGTTTTGGAGCTGCAAGAAAATTATTTCTTAATTAGAATCATATATATAAATTAAAAAGCACAGTAAGCACTGTCCATTAATTGTCATTAACTTAATATATATATTACAAAGGACGTAGAATGCAGTTATTAGATTATGGCTTGTTCTGTTTCTCTCTACAAAATGTAGTCATATTTCAATTTCTAATATCAATTTCAATTGTGATTTTTACCTCCTGTATTAGGAACAGTAGATTAGTGAATGGTATACCCTGCAAACGAAAAGCAAAAGCTTACTTGGATTTCAGGGTTCCTCATAACTTAATTAGTCCAGTTCATTTCATAAATTAAACCAAACTAAGTGATAAATTAGCGTGGACATTTTTGACTATGCTTACACCTTATTTGTGGCATTCACAGATAACAAATCACTAACCTCTTGCTGCAATGTAAAGTTTGCTTAATTTAGCTTTTTTTTTGATAAAGGACAGTATTTTCTATTCAATTTTTTACTGCAAAAATATTCAAAATCCTTTTTTTTTTTGTTGTCTTCAATTTTTGGGAGAACACTGGTTCTACTGGTTACTTGACAAAACCTATTTTAGTCCATGTAGATCTGAAATGCAAGACATCTGGTTGTTAGATATAAAGGAATCTCATGGGCACCTGGGCGACCAGTATATCCTGAACAGTGAGAATTAAAGGTAATAATTTCCATCTTCAGAAAAGTAGCCTGTTGTGAATGGTGTTGGGTGTCTCACTTGCTGTAACACTAACAATCAAGCAACTGATTTCCTTGCAAGAATAATTCTGAACCCAAGGAGCATGAAAAAGCATTCAAAGTGATTCCCTTAATTTAATGCTTTGCTCATTTCACATGAATTTAACCCTGAGTGAATTCTCCTAATTTGTGGCTCCTGATCCATTTCAGTATATTTTCAGGGACAGGATTTCTGATGTGACACTAAATTGAAGCATTTAAATGATGACTGTGTGATGAGAAGTCTAGCACAGGGGTAGGCAGCCCTGGCCATGCTGTTCCATTCCAGGGTTAATAGGTAGAATTAATTTATTTAGTCAGGGGGTTTTATTACTTCATTTTAATCATTTAAGATGTGGTTGGAACAAAGACCTAGACTTGAAAGTGCCAACATTGCCTACTCCTGGTCTAAGAAAGCAAAGATAGTTATACACATCAAACACCCATGTATGTTAACAACCTCTTCACACTAACTAAATAGTGCACAATCGTCAAGTTTAAAAAATAAAATAAGTTGACGATTACCTGGTTTGAGTGTTTCACACGCTGTTTAGAGAGGGTGAAATAAAAGAAAACAGATCTAATTGAACTGTAAATAACGGTGAAACCTGAATGGTTCACTAAACCAGATTTGCCCTGTATATTTTGAAGAAATCAGTTATGGGTGTTTTTGTTAACAGTTAAGCTGTGTCATGTTGCCTTGACCAGGTTTTCATTTATTAATAGCTGGATATTAAGTCATTTAGAGCTTATGTTAAGCAAAAAACCTTGAAGGAATTTGAGGCTTTTGCGGGTGACAAAAATATCTACCTAACTAAAAAACTGCTGCTAATTCAGATATCTTTCTCTGGTAATCTTAGTGACAGTGTGGGCTGTGACCTCATAGGAAATTTTTTAAAGATTCAAATATGTTTTGGTATTTTATTGTTTGTTTAAAATAGTACACTTCATTTAAAATAACTCTGATTAACTCTTTAAACACTGCAGACTTGTAATGAGAGGTCTAGGAAAGATAACAGCTGACCACTTTCTGTAAAGTTACTTAGTGGCAGATTCCATAAAGAAAAAAAGGTAGCTTTTTTTGCTGTTTTATGGTGCTATGCAAACTTCCAGACACCCCTGAACAAATCACAGAATGAGCAGGTGTCAAAATGAACTGTGCCTCTGAAAAGTTTGATTGAATGTAGCCATAGATCAGGGAAATTATAAAATGCTGAAAGTTTTAACACAGGGACTCAAATATGACCACTTTGCCAAAAGAGAACTGTCACTGTTTTAAATTTGGCTTACACCAATCACAACTGTATTCCACTTCAAGCAACTGCCATGAATCTGTATTGTTAACAAGTGTTTTAAAAAAATAAGAAATAAAATGCAGAAATAATAAAATAAGCATCTTAACTTCTCACTGTAGTGGATTCCAGGATCTGAAATGTGCATGAAGCAGCATGTCACCTAGGCAAGTATTTAATAATTAGTTATTGCCACAATTAAATCCAAGGGATATATATTACTGATATTCAACTGCAGATTAGGATTTGTTTATCCTCCAGCTAGAAAGATATATCAAAGCATCATACAATTTCCCGTTTAAACCAAACTAGCACAGGAGCTGGATTCAATTTACTAAAAACCTCCAGCAATAATCCTACTCTATTAAACCTTGTAACATATGCCATCACTTCATCAAAGACTGAAAAACCAGGTAACTAACCCTGGGCTGATTAACTATAAATAATAGGTTAGATTTAAAAAGAGGCATTTTTTAAGATACTTAATGGAAAAAAAAAAAAAAAAAAGATACTAGCTGGGATGGTTTGGGGAACCATTACATAAACCAATCCTCTTTGTGCTAGAATAATTCATATACCATTTAACAGTTATGCAAACTTTTTTTTTTTCATTCATTCTTCTTACCAAAGGTTGAAGTGCTCAGTTTGAAGGAAAGAGACATGAGTTAATGGCATTCACTCATTTTGGCAGTAATAACAAGCAGCAAATGAAAAAGACTTTCTTTAGACCTAGCAAAGTGGATGACCAACAGGACAGGATTATCTTACTCTAAATGCATCAGTGTAGTCTGCTGGGGATACAACAATCATTCACGAAAGATCTGTGTTGGCTAGAAACCAACCTAACTTCAGATTTTCAGTTCTACTGGTTTTTTTTTTTTTTTTTTTTGTTTCATTTTATTTATTTATTTTTTATATTGACCTTGGAAAGGAAACTGCCACTGTTTTTTTATGGCAGTATTATGAAATAACGCTTTATTGTTTGAAATATCACAAATAGAACCACTGCATTTTCATGTATATAGTTCAATTTTATTGGTAAACTGTAAAAAAAAAAAAGTACAGAATTGTGTTCTTTTAAGTATGTTTGGCATTTTTTATTTAAATAGCTGTATTTATTTTTCATGTCCACTTATATATAACGTGACATGAGAGAGTTATGTATATTTGGCATGTCATTTTACAAATATTTCTAAAATGGGAAATTATACAGAAGTGTTTATATTAAAACAAATTTAAAATAAAACATAATTATTCATAGCACCAATAATTAACATGTGCTCTCATTTAACAATAATAAATGCATCCACATGGCAGGTTTTTTTTTTTTAGGTGCTTCCATGCTGATTTAGACTTTCCGACCAGTTCTGATTACCTCTATTAAAACATTTTAATGTTACTCTTCCATCAGTAAGGACTTTATTACACTTTCAATGGTGGCCTCGATACCAAGTAAGCGCAGAAGATTTTTAAAGCAGTGGGGTGCACTCTCCACTGCTTTCCTCTTGTCAAGGAGCAGCGCTGCAGGGGCAAAAGTTATATTACAGTGCTATGCAGAAATAATAAAACAAGCACTTTTAGTTTATTAAATAAATGTTTTTTTGTAAAGGCTAATAAAGGGTAAAGGTTTTTTTTTTTGTTTTTTTTATAGCTGGAAAATAACATTCACCATATTTATACCACAACTATTGCAGTATAAGTCAGATGTTTTTCTTTGAGTCGAAAAACTCCCCGAAGTAAGAATCCGTTCGAATTCTTTAAAATATCCAGGATTGTTGGTGCACAAAAAAAACAGGAACTTTCTAACTGAAAAGCATACATGAAACATGAACACTGATCACGTTGGTAAATTAAGTGCACAATTTAATGAATGTACAGTATGGTGCAACGTGGTCTTTAAACAGTGTTGTAGCAGAGGTTAGCTCGTGCGATTCAGAAAAATCTATTCAGTACAAACCTTGCTCTGGTATTTTGGTCAAAAGGTTAAGCTTTGGAGTAACCACCCCTTCTTCGGTCACATCTATGTTCCAAACAATCTTCAACTCACATCTGGAAGAATTGTAAAATGCAATAATTGGTCAAAAGTTAAAACCACAGAAAAACACAGATGACATGCACAATTAAGAACGTGATGTCTTGTTCCTAATGCTGCATTTAAATGACATACATTTTCAGTAGAGTTGACAAATCTTATTTGCATATATTGCGTTACGTGACACTTCTAAAGAGGCGCGCCACTCCTCTGTTTAGAAACTGATATGTGCCATGCATAATAACTCAAGTGAAGGGGAGACGATGAAAATGAAATCAAGCCTTGTTTGTTGCATGCAACAGACACACCAGCTGTACTAGAAATTAACATTGTATAAAACATTTTCATATAAATTATGCAAAAAAACAAATGTTATTTTCTTTCTAGTTCTGTAACATTGCCAGTTGCTCCATGGCACACGGTTTATGGATATGGACCAGCATGTGCACATTAAATGATGTGGTACTTTTAATGTGGTGTAGCCAAGAATGTACACTAAAGACACTGAAAAAAGTTCCATTGGCAACCTATCATTTTCAAATAATGTAGTTATATTACAGAAAATCTATTCTTTTGCCAAAGTTACTTATCTAGCATGGTGTTGCTCAGTGTACCAACACTTTTAAAATAATCTGCTGTCCTTACCCTGGAAGTTTTGGACTCTGGATAACCATATATTCAGCACTGCAACCTTCTGGCAGTCTAACAATGCTGGGGTATTTCTCCTGCGAAATAAATAAGAGACACAACTTGAAAACATCAGCACCAACCACATGGAATAACACAGGATGTATTAATAACTCATCATCCATTGGATACATTATTATAAGCTAGACAGAACTATAGAAACAAACACAAAACCTCCTTGCCAACTGCACAGGTCATCAATACTTTAGAAACGCCTGGTACACAACAAGTGTGAGCTCATGAAACAAACATGGTGCATGTAAAACAACTGAAATTTATCACAGACACACCACTAATATGCATCCACGCATGTTCAGTTGCTTTGGTAACTGGTCAGTATTGCTGTATGGTCAACATATATTTTAAAAAGTAATATTTAAGAACAGGACCCCTTTCTCTAAAAACAACCCCCTCCGCTACATTGGGAAAAGCTATGCAAACACTTTCGAGTTGCAGCAGCACGTTGACCAACAGTTTCTGCTTTACTGATTTATAAGGTAAGTGCTGGAGAAGTTTTTAAAAAGTTCTACAATGCCAAGTGAAAAAACCTGACACTTTTTTTTTTTTTTTTTTTTTTTAAACAAGACTAAAGCTTACATATTTCATGCCTAAAAACTGCAAAACTAGCATAGCTGGAGCCAAGTCTGTTATTTAGCTACCCCTGACTTGTGTGCGACGGCATTCAGTGCAGTACATTGTCCAACCACTTATTTTTCCCATGTGTTATGTGCAGACCACACAGTGCACGAGTTTCAGAAATATTTGCCTGTTTAGCAACACAAAACAGCATAGCCTCTCATGCTTCTCGGCTGAGACCCAAATAAAAACCACACAAAAAGAATGATGTTTGAGAATTACATACATGCATTCGTCCGTATTAACCTGGGTAATAATAGTATGCCATACAGGGGTGCCAGAACATTTCTGATTGGCTGATACAAGAGGTGTGTTTTCTTCCGTTGTTCTGTTTTCAGCAGTGCATTCAAGACTTTTAATGCATTATGTACTTTCAGTTGTAATAACAATAACCTTAGTTATACAATCATTATCCACGCCATTCATTTCTTCATGAACTTGTCAGGAATCGGTCAAGTCTCCAAACTGCCAAAAACAGAGGAACACCTGCAAGCCGTTAGACCCTCATTGTTAAACTCTTTCATGTTTCACATTAAAGACAGAGCTTTGAAATCGGACTAGGAGTTTTGTTTTCTTTAGTTTCAAATCCACTGTCATATCACATTAAGTATTACAACCATTTAAATGTCTGATATGTCTTCTTGACCTCTATATATATATTTTTTAAACCGTAATTAAAAAAAAAAAAAAAAAGTAATCCATATTAATATAAGTTGACCCTTATAACTTAGCCCTTGAACAATGGTTAAGAATAAGGTCTGTTACAGTTGTGGGTTGTTCAAGCTCTGTCCAGTGTCGTCGTTACTGTAAATTAAGTGAAGATGATGCTGGTGATGCTGAATTCCACTGTTATGTTGTGAGAATATTAAGAATATTAATTAACGAGTAACAAACTAGCTATAAAAAAGGTACACAACAAACTACCTCACTTACATAAATAGTGCCACAGTAGCCAATCCCCATTAAAAAACCATGTACATGCTATAAACTCCTGGTGGTGTAACTATTTATTTATTTTTTTAATGGCAATCATGCTCTGCAACAGTCTAACTGAGACCCCACCCCAAGGAAAATCTACAAGACCTACAGAAACAGTGACTGGTACTGAATTTTTTTTTTTTTTTTTTTTTTTTTTTTTAAAAACAAAGACTAAAGTTAGATATGATAAACCCTAAACCACTGAGGTTTTTCAAAATCAGATGCAAAAAAAAAAAAAAGAAAATGCGACATAAAAACAACTACTTTTAAAAAGATCAACCCTAATTGCAGTCACCAACACATTTTGTACTTGGCTAGCGCCCCCCCCCCCCTTTGGAAAAATAAGAATTTGGGGATTCCAATATTGCAAATACCCTCGTTTATTAACAATGCCCTATTTTCTCCTTTCTTCTTTTCACTGTACAGTCACTGAATAGGGTTAGATTCATACTCCAGTGTTTGTGGGCTATATCAGAATACTGGCGCCTTTATCGAAATCCCAACATGTAATGTGGGGAGAAGCAGATTGCCAATTTTTTTCCAAATGTCTTAAAATCTCCGATCTGACTTCCTGACCAAATGTTTGCAGGCATTTGGGGGAGGGGGTTAAGCTGAAGCTCTTTCCAGAGAGGTTTTTTTTTTTTTTTTTTTTTAAAAACAGTATTAGTACAGAATCTACTGCCAAGGTGGTGGTGCTGTGTCAGCTTGCAATTTGGAAAAGGCCAGCAGACAATGTTATGACTTTATAGCCGCTTCAAAGACCATAGAAGCCAAGTTCAGATTTCACCATTATCCAGCAGCAGATGCCATTGTAAAGCTTAGTTTAAAGTATAAAGTACGGCATACATTTTATATATTAATACAAAATTAGTTTATAATAGTATTAATACATTCTGCTAGATAACAGATCTGTCATTCAGCCCTCTGCTTTAGATCATGTTAAAGTTTGAATACTTCGAGCACTTCGATTGAATTATTCAATAGTGAAAACTACAAGATGCCCATTGGATTAGTGGTGTTGCTTTAATTAAAGACAAACTGCTTTCTTCCAGCTTATCTTTGACTATGCATGCCGACGACAAATATCTTTTTTATGGAACATATTTAAAATCCATCTCTAAACCTGGATGGGTATATTGCAATGTGTCATTGCAAGTTCCTGTTCTTTCAGGGCATTCTTCTGCACTTGTCAATTACATCAGCAGGTGTATCCGCTACCGTACCTTTAGGTCAGGAGGTGCCTTATTATGGAAGACATCAACGAGTCTGACACAAAGTGCCAATTAAATGACTCGCTGTCTAAAATCCTGACTTATATAAAAATCAGACAAGGTACACTTTGCTGATTTCCTTTTGATAAAGGAATTCAATAATGGAGAGGTTGGACTGAGCACATTTTGCACAGGCATTTTGGATTGCTATACCATGGCAACCAACTGATTATTAAGCACACATAAAAAATAAATAAACAAATAATAGCGAATGAGGATTACCTGTGCTAGATTACACCGGGGCTGTTCAGAAGAGGTAGGTGAGCAAAACCAGTTCCTCGTTTTATATGTCAATTTGTAACTTTTCCCAGCTTTGTGACTGGAAAGGCACCATCCCCTTCATCACAACTTACTGCTACAGCAGGGCAAGCATAGCTATGCTCATTCTTCAGAATTCACTTTCTGCACGTCAGCCAAAATGCAATTGTGGAAAGCACTTAAAGAAACCATACTGAATGATTAAGCAGTTTCAATAGGACCTTACTTCCAGTAGTTAGATAACGCCAGTGTGGTTAGCAGTGCAAAACACACGTGTAAAAGACCAGAACACTTTTTCTAACAACAATGTTAGGCCACTATTTTGTGTGTGGTTCCTGGAGGTTAAAAGGTGTACTTCAAATAATTCTGTACAATTTCAAATGACACGTGACCAGCTAGAATGATTCACCAAGGTGATTTTTTTTTCTTTACTGTTAATTTCAATTGAAGTGCACAAATATAATAACATTTTTGTATTATTACCAAATTATCTGTATTTAAATTATCTGCAATTTGTGTTATCTGGCATCTTTATTTCTTAGCCTGGATTTGCGAGTCTCTGAAACAATAAGAACACATCGTTCACTGACAGAGTTCTGTAAACTTTGTGAACAAAGCCACAGAAGTCCCAGCCTACTTCTTCAATCAGACAACAAAGCAATGCAGACATTCCCTACAGAAAGTTTTTATGAGCTTTTACAAAATGTGTATGTTCTCAATAAAAAGGTCATGTAAGCCCCTCCCCTCCTTTACACATCATGCTGCCTGTAACACATTAACATTGCAAGGCACCAGGTTTAATTTCTTGATAAGCTTTCATCTGGTAAAATCTGTTTCTCAGTGGTACTTTGTGATGTTGCTGGAGGAGAGGTCACACCTACACTAGACTCCAGCTGTACTCTAGGGAGCTACAAAGAGCAGACTGGTGTTTTTACAGGAGGTTACTGTAGCAGCGTGCCTATGGAAGGGAAGTGTCTAATGCTGGACAGACACACCTTTCAGAGGCATCCAGAGAGATGAATGGGTTCTCCCGACCTGCTGACCCCTAAGCCACTTCTTTGTTCCACTCACCTGGTTTATTTTATAGCAGAACACAGCAGACCCCTCACCACCAGATGAATGGAGCTCCAAGCTAGGCTACAGTTACCAGGTTTACTTCCCCAAACACAATCCTTCTTCAATAAAATTTAACTGACCAACTTTAATATCGTGAAAAGAGTCATAAAAATAGCGGGAAGCATGTAAACGATGTAACCAGGGGTCCTACTGTAAGTATGGAGAGAGAGAGAAGATGAATGAATAACACGGTTGGTGTACAGTGTCACATGTTAATGGACAAGTGTAGTAGTAAAGGTGTTGATGTTTTGGTGGATATGCTCTCTCTTTGCTCTATATTGGAACAGAACAAACAAAGTGTGGATTGCAATTGAAGCCTCTCCACACCAAAAGGCAACTAAATGCATCTCTCTTTTCTTAACTGATCCTTCTGCTATTCCATTACTAGTCAAACAAACAGATCTGTGTTTCTTGAATCTGCAAACAAGCCTTATTTATCCCATTAATAAGGATAAAGGATTAAAAATGTATTAAATGCTATATTAACAAAATAATACAATGGGCCTTTTGGTTCCAGATGATGCGTCCATTGTGATAAATCAATTAAGATCCCACACAAAACCAAAGGTAAAAGAAATTGCAACTGTTAATCCCCATGAGTTGATTCTTGTCCACACTGTGCATCGCATGGCTTAAACAAATATCCACTAGGAGACTATGCAACTCAAATACAGACCCTCTTTAACAACAGCAAGCAAGTTAAGACCACCGCTCATCTGCCAAGGAGGTGCACGTGTTAGAAAACATATAAGGCTAAAGACTTAAGTTTTGGATTCATTTTTGCTTTCTTGGTTTCAATGCAAGCCCAAGCCTAACACATTTGCAACCAGTAAAGAGCTCCATGGAAAATTACTGCTATGACTGATCAAAAGCCCTAAACAGTTCTCGGAAACTTCATCAGTGTCATGTGAGAAAATGAACTTTCTATGCAAACGACAGAGTGAAATTCTATTTACATGTACAGTGCCTTTGCTATTTTTTTGGTAGCCTAATATATGCAAGCAAGATCAGATAGGTAACTCTTTATTCTATCATTATTACTATTATTTTTTTTAAACAATACACACCTACTTTTAAAGCTTTTCAAGGATTTTGAATGGAATAACGGGTGAAAATGATTGTTGTAATTTATTAGGTTATCCTAGTTAAACAAACTTTCAAAAGTTAAATAAAAACAAAACATGCAAAGAAGCACAGGCTACTCTGTCTTGATGCAAACAACTTGGTGCAAGAGGTGGCTGATTTGATCTCAGCAGTAAATCTGTCTGCAGATTATAAACCATGCTGTTCTCACAAGTTTAAATAAAAGACATTATGTATTTGTATATAACATGTTTTCTCTTATGGTCTCCAAACTTTACATCACTCAGGGTGGAAAGATCTTTAGAAATAAATGAAAATTGTTTCAGTAAAAATAATGACGGGGGTGGGGTTGTATTTTATAGACTATTATAGTAAATTACATGTTATCCATATATAATTTCCCTCAAAAAAAAAAAAAAAAAAGAAATTAAATCCTGACTGATACTTGTGTGGGATTTTTTTTTGTGGACAAATTAAAGCTTTCTCTAAAACACGAAAGTGGAGCCATATGGCATTCTCCCATTTGTTAAAAAACAAATCCTTGTGTTGTGAAAAAACAGCTACAAAATAAGAGATATCAGCTGTCAGTGGGTGATGCAGAGACTAATTACATTTTAGAATATGGAAGTTTACGTTGTAATAAAAGAGAATTTGCAGATTATAATGCACTTTGTGCCTATACTTAAAAAAGCATATTTAAGAGGAACAGAGTGTATTATGTTATTTATCTACAATTACCTATACAACAATTATTGAAGGAATGGCTCAGTGGGGAGCTTTGAGAAGGTCTCCAGTGTAAATCTGCGCGAATTGTAATTTGCCACTTGTACCTTCTAATTTAAAACTGCATATTTACAAGTGCAGTAAATAAAATGATCATATAGCAGACACAGCATGCATTACAGGGTTTATGCACACATCCGAAGTTGAAACCCAAAAAGTACTGAATTTGGGAGTACCCATTGATTTGCTAGGTGAACACTAACTTTGCTAAAGTTGATGTACCAACCTACCAATTTGATGTCCCAGGTGACCTACACTGAAGAGAAAGGGTCTGGCATGGTCTTGGAACTTAACTGGTATTGTTTTAGAGCACAAAACTACGGGATCACAGGGCTGTAGCCGAAACTGTTTTAAATCTGTGCTATCTGAGTAGCTTTAATTCTCTTGCAAGAGAATTAAGGTCAATAGAAACAATAAACACAAAAAAGGGCAATGAACAATGAACTGAAGCCTAGAAACAAGAAGATGCATTAATGCTTCCAGTGCCCAAGAAAGGCTCACGCAAAAACAAAAAGCAATACTTTATGAATATTTTTAAATGTTGTCAATGTTGTACACTATTTGAATATAACTTCTGCACGAGACATACACTAACACCAATGGGCAGAATCAGGTGTGCTTCTGCTGGTGTTCTGTCACTCAGTGCTGTGGCTGCATTAATGAATGTGTACAATAACATAGTCTACCGGGTGATCCTGGACAGCTGCTGTGCTTACTTTGTTCCTGTGCTTTGTGTTTACTTTTGTTAAATAAATGTGCACATGCACATTTAAACTGCAGCTCTCTGTCCCTGGGTCTAATTCCTGCCAATAGCCAGCCTGGACAAAAGCTAGTGCTTTTAAATTCATACACTAACACGGGTCGAATCTCTGGAAAAAAAAAAAAATGCAAACAAACAATGACAGAAGTTGTGTAATTTTCACTCATTTGGGTTGAGAAAATAGGTTTATTAGCATTTTGTGTTGAAGAGATAAGCCACCTGTCTGATTCCACTCTCTTTTTCAACTGTCTAGCGCAGGCACAATAAACACTAGGATCCCTCTCTCCTTAAAACAGTATTCAGCCAGAGAAATATGTAGTTAATCCTCCAGTACCTTTCATCACTTCTGCACTATCTGCTCCTTTTGTCTTCAGCATGGATGGTTGTCGTCAGAGAGATACTTCATTGTTTCCAGATTATAATTTTTTTACTTTTTAACATTAAATGTTAAATTTGTAAATCCATTCAAATCACAATTACGTTTTAACAATAGATACATTTACTAAACAGCAGGTAATGCAGTGTCTTTTTTTTTTTATCATGGCCAAAGAAATTACTGCAGTGCTTTGGAGTGAACAATAAGACCAGATCACAACCAGCACATACAATATGCTGGCAGTCTAAGATGCTATTGCTCAAGCCATGGCAACTAAGCACACTGTATTTGAGTTGATATCCTTGCCAAGCTAACAGCTATGGCTCTCAAGTGCAAACTGACCAATAGGACAGCACAAGACCAACCTGGGCTTTCAAAAAATATTATATAAAGTGGCTGCACCATAACAGGGTTCTACTCCGAAAACAATTCCAAAATGGCAAACTTCTATTTTCTTCTATTTCTCCCTCCTCAAATGCAAAAAGTAGAACAAACACATTCATCACTAAAATTACTACATTTCTCTGAGGATCAAAAACAATTGAAACATAATGAAAGCCTGCATCGTTGATTTTTCTGACATTCTGATAGATTGCATCTCTGAATTTAAGCATGCAGTGCCAAGCAGACTTGTATAGCAAGCTAATAGTAGGTGCTGGCGAGCCATGTGACGCAAGTCCGTTACCTGACAAAGATCAAAATGAGTGCCGTGGGGTGACCAAAGCAAAGTCGCTTTGGAAAATAGAGGAAACTAATCATTGTAGTAGCTGAGTGGGTGTGATATACAGCCAAGAATGCGGTTGATCTTTAAAAAAAAAAAAAAAAATAATCCAATAATGCCACGTTAGTTCTTCATTTTATATTTTACACTTCACAAAATACCCATCAGCTTTTTAAAATAAATGCTGTTCTTGCTCTGAATTACAGCACAGTTGTAATTCACTAATGAACATAATCAGTGAACGAGAACCACGTGCTTAGTACGTACTTGAATATAGTAAAAATAAATAAAAAAAAAATTTAAAAAAAGGCCAGTCCATTCCCAGCACTCCAAAACATGTGGGACCTGACCTTAAAAAATTTGTCAAAAGTTAGAAAAATACAACTAGGTTTTTCTAATGAAGCGGCACTGTTTTCGGAATACTGTATATTTCAATTCGAAAAGCTAGGTGAAGATCTTGTTCTACAGAATATACATTTTCATTGGCACAGTTAGTTTGTACACCGTACAGCACCGTATGCAGAGGTGCATCTGCATTTAAAATAAATACTCCATATGCCAACCCTATGTGAATGCTTTCCCTCTCATCCACATCTTGGAATAAGCTGTTTAGATAAACTTGCATTATCCTACCTGGAATATTTCCAACTATTGTAAAAGTCTTATTCATCCAGAAACCACCTCCCTGTGATTATGGGGTGTCATCCTTTAAGAGCAGATATTGACCTGAATAAATTCCAACGCAAGTCAAAATCTCATACAGTACCTGGCTAAAAAAAGTGAAGAATTTATGTGGGTGACCATTGCATACCAAATGTAAGTGGTTCTAAACAGAAGCAGACTTGTCCCATCAAGGGCAGTAAAATAAGACCACTGATCATACGGTTAAAGAGGTGTTTGTGTCATGCATGTCACATTTCTGTTTTCCCATTCAAGAGAGACTGGACTGTTACCAAAATAGTCACTATTAGGAGCATTTTTATTACTATTCCTGCTGTCTTTTCCTTCCTTGTGTTGACATGCTTTTTCAATCAATCAGTCTGATCCAACAAAAATAGGGCTCTTAATAAACCCCACATGGTTTAAGTACAATACCAACTATTATTCAACAGTATAGCACAAGCCAGTTTTACAAAATCTGCCTCTTCTTGTAAATTGTTCATAAAATCCTAACGTTATTTCCTGAGAAGGAGCCCAGAACCTATAAGAAACCAGTGGACAGCTCCACTAAACCATCCCTTTGCTGGATCTCTCTAACACCTTCTTCACTAGTGTAACGTCGGGTTTCTACCTGGTCCCACATAAACCTATATTTTGGATAAAATTAGCATTTGCACCAAAAAATAACTATAATTTAACAAAGTAAACCATACATTCATGTACGACAAATAAATACGTTTCAGTGCCAGATTGCTGGTTGCAACCACCACAAACTCAAAACTAAAGAAAAAATATGTAAACATTTAAAAGTTTTTTTTTTTTTTTCAAAACGGTGTGCAAGAACAGTACTATCTGTACAGTGCTGCACACCAATCACACAGATCTCTGGAACAATCTATAAACCGAGTCTTGGCAAGAATGCAATGGCTTGTTGCAGGAGGCGATTGATTCAATATAATTCTATACCCTCTAACACAACATTTTCCTAACTATTATTCATTTTAAAGGGGAAGAGGTGTAGTACAGCTAAACCAATAAAAGGAAACCCATTCTATTACATACTGGGTGTGAAACCATTGTATTACATACTGGGTGTGGTGAATGTGTTATTAAAAAGGGTCCTCCCAATCTTCAATGGCTGTTTCCACCCACCTAAACACTGTTGTGGTAGATAGGCTCACTCTTTACCTGCAGTTAGTCATTGAGCATGCTGGGGTTATTAAAATACTTAAGGTGGCACAATTTAACCACCAACAGCTAACTGCTGTAGGCCTGTGACAGCGTCAACACAGCCACACTCTGTTTCTCCCACCCTTACAACTTGAACATGAACTGATGTTAAACTTCAACAAAAAAAAATAAAAATAATTCAATTGATTTCATAGCTGTGATAGAAACCCTACATTATTTATAGTGCTGCATGTAAATTATTCTCACTGAGCATGTTTTTTTTGTTTTGTTTTTAAAGATAAAGCTACACTTTGGCACACTTTAGTTTAACTTCCACGACCACATAAAGACACATATGAAATCCATTTAGGCCACACAGGCTTACTGGCTGGCATTTTAAAGAAGGAGTTGATTCAATGTCAAGAAATTGCTTATTTATATAGAGGACAATCAAGAAGAGAATGCAGAACTGCTGTTTCGTTTAAAGCTTTGAATCCCCAGAACCTCGACATACAGTAAGATTGGATGGGCAGAGACTAAAATGCTTTTTCTTAAGAGGAAGGCCTCTCTGGGACAGATTCAGGGGTTTTCTTGAGCAATGTGGGGAAAGCTCACATTGTCATGTTTATTATTATTATTATTATTATTATTAATGTCATTTAGCAGACACCTTTATCCAAAGTGACTTATAGACCAGTGGGTGAGCTATGTATCAACAATTGTTGCTGCAGTGTCACTTCCAATAGGACCTTATTTGTTTTAAGTCTCATCCGAAGGACAGAGCACAAGGAGGTTAAGTGACTTGTTTCTTTAACCAGTTAACCACCAAGCCTCCCTTTCTACCCCAGCTCGGTTAAATACACACATTAGTGATTACTCGCTGTGAATTTTAAAGCTGATTAAGCTGAAGCTTCATTAACACATCTTTAACCAATCCTGCTCAATTTCAAGAGCTTGAATTATGAAACATTCATCTGTAAACCAAGTTGGAACAGCAGGGGCAGACGTGGCTGGTTACTGGACTCACCAGGCACACTGTATGGTGTGGAAATCATTCACACTCTGGGTTGGGTCAGGATCAGGAATATTCTACTCTGGCCTGGTGGGGGGGGGGGGGGGGTGTTATATATTTTCCAACTCAAGGGGTTTAGTGCCAGCTTAAGGAGCCTGCAGTATAAATAGAAGCGTACACACAGTAAAAGAAACACCAAGGCATTTCCTCAATTAGGACTGCTGGTAGGCAATTCTACCCCCACCACCCCTCATTTCAATGTGCATTTTATTATCTGTTTTTGATTCAGCTACTTAACCACATGCCCAATATTAACGGAACCATTTCTTCGCCATTGTAGTTCACTGGTTGTTTTAATTTTCTTTTGAAGACTGGAGAATAAATACATCTTAATATAATGTATAAAACCATTTTTTCCCCATAATATTGCTTTATCTGTGAATGGAATGTTTTACACGCATGCAATAAATACCCTAGTAACAGTGCCAGGAATATAGCCTGGAAAGTCAGATGTCTAAGAACCAAATTTATTATAAATTTATCGACAGTAACATGTGAGTGTGTGAGTGGAATACAAAACAGGAATACATTTAAATAATAAATAAAAAATAAAATTGAAAAAAAAAAAAAAAAAAATAATACTACTACTAATAATAATAATAATAATAATACACACACTTTCCATAAGTCACTATGCAGTATATAATGCACTTTTTAAAAAGGTTGTAATTGCTCATGGTTCAAGCTAAAATAATAATTTGCAGAACTTACAGCCTAAATTAGACTGATAAATGAAGCATGCTTAGTCGGCTTTCAAGCTTTCTTAAACAGAAACAGGAATCAATTAATGGTTTAATGACGTGCAATGTACATATAATTTGTAACTTGTGAATGTGCACCCTAGGAAACGAGATGTTACTGGGTGTTTGAATGCCAAAAGGTCCTGCACCGCTACAGTGTTACGGTCCAATTGCTGTGTGAATAACTCTGCAGCATTTAAAATCACACCTTTCGTGAAAACAACAGGGAAAAAAAACAAAAAAAAACACATTGCACATACTAGCTACTTGACAAAAAGCTGCTGTAAAAGTCTTTGTACATTTAAATGTCTAAAACCGCACTACAGAACCCTTAAATATCACTGTACACTCCCACTGAAATTAGAGAGTCTACTTTGGTACAATGCAGCGTTGGCCTGAGGGCATCGCTTCAAATTTCAGGAGGACCCTCTTGATCTTAAAGATTCTTACAGTATATAGCCAGGTGATAAAATAAGTTAAAGTTTTTTTTATGCATCTTTGTGAGAATTCCATGTCAGAGACGTCCTCATCTACGCTTCTCAATAAGAAGCAAGGTGGCACTTGTTCGTCTGGTTGCTGTGACCAGCACGTGCGCTGCCTAGTAATTATGGCAGAGAAAAAGACAAACTGCACCAGTGACACATCCCACAATCCTTTACTGCAACTGACCTTTCAGATTATGTGGGTTTAAAACACTAACTTCAAAGTTTCTGAGGAAAGGTTTTGCTTAGAGATTGCAGCACCATTTGCTAAAAACATTTGTCACTGCTGAAGCACAGCAGCTGTCTACTTGTATCAAGCCCCCGCGGTCTGAGGAAACTTAGGGATAAGGAGAAACATTTGGCTTTGCATTCTGACAACGAACTACTGGTAAAGTACCATGCCCTTTTTTAGAACTAACATACTAATAACTTCTGTTTGCTAACTTTGCTTCAGCTGCAAAAAGAGTTACATGTCAGAGTTAGACATCAGGACATAATGAACCTTTTCATAAATTTGATTTTATACACTGTATTTTCCATAATAAAAAAAAGTTAGATTTTATGTGGAGTACAATTACAAATTGTGTGCAGGTTTGTTAAAGTCAGTGAAATCTGCTTAGATTTTTTTTTTTTGACAGATGTGGTCCCATAGGGAATGACAAAATTAAAATTAAAATGGATTCCGACCACCTGGCTTCCTCTTCTCCAAAGAAAGTGTTCACAGTGAAAATGAAAGCACTGCTAGAGGCTAGTGTTTCTCACGGCACTCAAAAACAACCCCCCATAAACTAATACTGAATTTTTTAAAATATATTTTCCAGCTGAGCCATGTGATCCTGAGGACCAGCTGCAGAATAACACTTTCCTACTGTTTTTTTCTTTCTTTCTTCTTCTGTTTCAGTTTTCTTGGTAGCACTCCCTGAACCACTTTGAAATAAACCACACGGTTCAGACCCCCAGGGGCCTAGATTATTCCGCAGACATCAGCAGGAGTCATCAGGACGTGTTTGAACTTTCCTTCCTCCTCCTGCTCAGAGATAAAGATGTCAGACTGATGCTCTTTCTTTTTTCCCCGTGGAAACATTTCATGGCACGGCACCAAGGCGTTTTAACAATCAAGTTGCTCTGCAAGGTAATTTGGGGTTGTTTGTTGTTTAAGTTGTGCTGTTGAGCACGGAAAAAAATCAAGAACTGAAATATGCATGATTTTTCTTTGTTTTGTTTTTCCAGCTAAAGTCCCTGCTTTAAAAGTGGGAATGTATAAATTCCATCTGACAATATAACCAGAGCTTGTTTTGGCACACAATGCTGTTAGACGCTCATTTTGGCTCTGAGTAGCGAGCAACTGTTCTGGTTTGAAAGAATTTAAAAATCTGTGGCTAGTTCGTGTTTATACTTCTCTTGTAATTAGACATTGCTATTAATAGCATTTTGTGTTTTATATTTGATGTAGGTGGTGTTTTCAAGGAAGACCTGGGAGTGAAAGACATCAAAAACTGGTAAAAACAAAAGCTCATTTCTAATCTCTTGGCATTGGCAGGATTCGTTACGCTTTATACCATTGCACATGGCAGACACACAGCAGGGTGCATCCTGGAGACAAAAGAAAAAAGAGGCAAAAAGAAACCAATGGTGGGGACATAGAAAGGACAGAAACACAAGTCTGAGGTAGACAGTAAACCTCAATGTTTTTAGTACCTGGAAACGAAATAGAAATATGCAGTACTAAAAACGAAAACAGCACTTCATAATGGTGATGCAGCAATGACCTTTATAAAAGTTTACCATAGTAAAAACAAATTGTAATAAAGCATTGTGAAATGTGGCATACCATAGTAAACTATGGGAAATGCATAGCTTTACCATGAGAAAAGCTTGGGAAAACTGAGAAATGACATGCAAATTTACTGTGGCAAACTTTTCTAAGGGGGATGGTGATAATCAACATTTACTGCTTGTTTGTAATCTCAGGTGTGGCAAAACATGACCAAAAAATAGTGTGTTCGTCCCCACATGTTGCTACAACTGTACCTGTAGTTATTTCTTTTCACTGTGAACATCCTGACAAGGTTTCCCACTTATAATTTTAAAGTCTGTTTCAAAGCTCTTTTCAAAATGTCCGCTCTAGTGCACAGGGGTTTGAGATTTGTCCTCTAAATCACTGCTAAATCACTTATATATATATATATTATATATATATATATATATATATATATATATATATATATATATATATATATATATATAAAAAAACAACAAATGCTATGGCTTTTCTGTTCCGTACCACATGGATCGTTATAAACGTGTACTGTATGCTTTTGTAGGTCTAATGTGGGGAAATTACACAGAACCCTTTTATGAAGCCAAGAACACAGTCTAGAACCAATGTTTAAGTGGCACTCTCTTGTACTGGGGGTGGAAGGCCAACTTCAATGACTGGCACTGTGATAAATAATACTGCCGAATGATTTTTGCCTGCCAGCCTCATCACTGCAAACAGTATATCCTAACTAGATGGAAAACGTCAACTGCTTTTTACGATTACATGTTATCTCATGTGTTTTGGTTCTTCTGCTTCTCAAAACTCGAATTGGTCTTTAACATAAGGAGAAATGGAAATCAGAATCTCACATTATGGCCTTACTTATTACTTGTTGCCAATGCAATGCAGTCTGCATTGAGCGTGAAACTAAGAACCCTGGTCCTACTGTCCTGCACTGTTTATTGCTCTGTTGATTTGTCTTAAAATCCTGCAAGTCTGAGCACCTAAGGCGGTATCTTGTGGTTAAGCTGACTTGTCCAGCAGGCCTTAGTTTAAACAGCTAAATGTTTCAGCAGAGAGACAGTTTCAAATCTCAGAATGAGAAACAACTGCATCTTGTTTTGCTTCGGAGATGAAGCACACTTTTCAGAAGGGTACCCAGTCATAATAAACGTCCATTTAGTTTGATTCTAATGTGTTGCCAGGGGCTCTGGGAGCATCCCCAGGCCTACGCTATATAGCTTCCTAGAAATAAAAAAATGTATTTATGCAGAGTATAATTTATGATGCAGAGTCTAAGAAAACTATAATTTTGGGCACACCTATACAAACAAGAAGAATTAAACTAGGATGTTATTTAAAATAATAAGACTACAATTTGAACCACAAAAATAAAAATAAAAAATTCAAAAATAGTAATTCGCTCAGGTAATATAAAATTAAAACAACCATTGCAAAAACAGAAGAAATGCTGTAATACATTCTGCTTAAAAAAAACAAACAAACAAAAGAAAAACAGTGCACTTTACCAGAATAGTAAATACTATTCCCTGGGTTTCATTGTGAGATGTACTTCCTTTCTATTAGAACGTTTGATTGACTTTTAAAAAACAAAAACTATTTGCATTTAGAACTGATAAAAGAACCGCTGAAGCTATGAATAATTCTATGTCGTGTACAAGGTAAAGTGAAAGGCAAAACTAAACCAAGGTAAACTTAAATGTTGTTTGATGCAATTTGTAGCCAGAAAAGGTTTTTGTCATTGTTGGAAATGTTCACTTTAAGCCTCACATTAGATAACTGGTACAGCCAATATAAAGCCGTATTAGATATGAATGACGTTTTATGTTTCGGTCAAACTAGAGAGAAAAGTACTTTCTGGTTACTGGTAAATATCACAATTCATCCAGTCTTGCATAAGGAGACATTGCCAAATAAACACCAATACAATTTGTTTTGTCCCCTCTAGCACTTAAGAACAATTTAATAAAGAAGTGTACTTCAGAGTATTGTTGTGCAGGTCAATTAAAAATGAAAGCATCATACAAAATAAAGAAACAGGTACACACGCACACATCACTTAATTTTATCCTACAGACAATTGAAGCATTTAAGAAAGAAAACACAGCAAACTATGAAACCTGGTCTTTAAGGATTCATATCAATGTAGACAGAAGGTGGCAACTCTGTGCCATGCTATTTATTTTCTGAGACCTATTATTAGGAGAATGTTTGTTGTAACAACTAGATATTAAGACCCGAGTATATCTAGCATGTCACTCTGAAGACACCTTCCTTTTCTCTCCTGTCTCTAGTGTCTAAAAGTACAGTACCAGGTTATTCCATCTCCAGCATGAAGGCCAGGACTCTGCTTGTTCTGGTGTTACTCGCCAACCTGAGTTTTGCCTTTGCACAAGATGAAAGCAATCCACCAGCAACAGGAAAGAAAAGAGGACAAAAGCAAGTGATAGGAAGACAGCAAAAGCAGAGGCCATCTGATACACCTGTACTGCTAGGCAACGTCCCTGTGGTCAAAGGAGAGGATGACTTGACTATCTTTATCGACTCCTACAAGGGTGTGAACGAGTTTGAGTCAAACTATAATGTCGTACCAGGTCAGTATGCTGTACATTTATAAAAACACGTTTCCGTTTGTCCAATTGAAGATGTGTGTAAAAGTATCTTGCCTTTACATGGACATTTCCAATATGGTCTTAAAAGTCTTAACATACACAGTTTAATTGCATTTGTTTTTTTGTATGGGTTCCCTTAAAAAATGCTACCCCGGTAAAAGTCATAGCGAAGTGTAATAAAACACAGTGAAAGCATGGTAAAGCAGAGGTTAGCACTGTTAAGAATAGTGAGGTACAGTGAAGCATAAAAAACATGACAAAATCTGGGTAAACTATGGGAAAAGCAAGGGTGGGTAAGAGTTTCTGCACTGTCCTACTGCAACGATACTGGGGTAAGAGTTTCTGCACTTATTTTTACAACCATATTCAGCAGAGAAATCAAACTACAGTATTTGAGCGTCTGATGTAGAAATATACAGCACAAATTACACATAAATATTTATTCTGCTACAGTGTCATAATGTGTGGAATCTGTATCTTTTTTGAACAAAATGAACACACTATTTTTTTTATATGAAATATGAACACCTACAATTTTCACATAGTACCAAAGCATCCAGAAATGAAATCAAATAATATGAAATCACTATCTAATAATTGTAATTACAGGTCATTTTTCAAAATATCATCCTTTGTAATTTCAACAAAATAAATGGTACAGAAAGACGACTGAATCAAAATCTGTCTAAATCTAGTGTCCAAAGCTCTCAAGTGAATATAAACAGAAAACAATTGATGTTTCCTGGCCTCTGTACTACTAAATAACGCTTGACATTTTTTCAGCTGTATGGCATATGAAAATTAATTTTAGCTTGAAAAACAAACAGATTTCTTAAAGTAAACAATCCAACTATCTGACCCATGTTTCACTGAAAACATTTGTTACTGAAACTGTCAATGACTTTCTAAATTGCTTCCATGAACAACCACTGATTGTTCAAGGAAATAGTAATGCAAGTGAAATCATGCACTGTAGAAAACAAACAATTTAAAAGTGTTATGTAGTGATGAAGTAAAGACTTACGCCAGCAACTGCTTGAAGGGTCTCTTTCACCGATTTTAAAAGATTGTTGTGGTACTTGAAAAATAGACGTCTGTATTGTAAATGTGTAGTGAAAATGAATTGGAAAACAATTTAGCTCTACTAGGCGGTGGTAGAAGCCCGATGCCATCAATGCATCAGCTGTGATTTAAAATCAATCCATTCTCATTTCCAGCTTCGTGAAACTGACAGTGTCCACTGTAAAGTCAACGCTCTCTTCATGCAGATTAGCACCCGATTGATTGCTGCTGGTCTAAAAGCTGCTCTACTTTACTGTAGGGTCAGATATGCTCTGCAACACAACCTCTTTTATGACCAACAACAAGCAGCTCTCCACAGACTGCACTAGCCGTTTAAATCTGCACACCGCATCCAGATTCTAAACAACCAAGACAAGTACAAAATATTTGTTGTTTCTTCCAAAATATATGAATGTTGTTCTTCGGAATGGGACGAACCGTCAACTATGAGCCGAATGTTTATGCACAGAGCACCCGAGTCTCCAAACTAAGTGAAATTACCACTAACTCCCACCCAAACCCTAATCCCAATGCCATAATGGACTTGCTATTCCTTCTACCACTGTCCCCTGCAGGTCCCATACAAAGTGCTAATCTCACTCAGGGATATAGAACTTGCTTCTTGATTCTCAGATTCCATCCAAAAAAAAAAATCTGTTATATGATTTGTTTCTTTTCAGGAAAGAAAGGACAGTGCACTACTTTCGGTGGCATCACAATGTTCAACAATGCTGCCTGGTCCCCAAAACCCTGCGTCACCTGCCTGTGTTCAAACGGAAACATAGCCTGTGATGAAATTAAATGCCTGCCTCTCTCCTGTCCAATCAGAGTGAAGCCTGCAGGGGAATGCTGTCTCATCTGCAGTGACATTGGTATTTTCCTACTCTGAGTTCAATGCTGAATTTTTTACAATGTTTAAGTAACAAGAGCTTCATACTCTGTGCCCACAAGCAACATGTTTGTTTTGAAATAAGCACTTATAGTTAACAGAGGACATATGCAGTTTATTATTACTTACAGGTGCTCCAGTTTATTTTTCACTATCATTTTAAAATAAGCCTTTGATAAGCCTTAGATGTTGGCTTAAAAATTGCAAACTTGTTCAGTTCGCCTGAGACAGTGAAATCGGCTTTTATAATGCTGCATTATCTTAGATCTCAAAGTCAGAAATCTGGGAATAATATAACCTGTAGACAAGAATCAGATAAAATAAAAATTCTACACGCATACAAGAAAAAAAGTGTTTAAACTTGTCCACATAACAATGCAAACTACATTTAACTTCAGAGATGTAAATGTTATGATGATTTCCTAGGAGTAAAAACAGACAAATACAAAATACATTTATCGTCTGCTGGAAGTAATTTCAAATCTTGTATTTCAAACATGAATCTTAAGTAATAATATAACGAAAATTGATGTGCATGCTATAAATATACAGAATACTCCATTTCAGTCACGTTCGGTTCTAATTTTGAACCCAACTGTTGTCTGTGGCAGAGCAGAAGCCCTGCTGCTGTAAAGAGTGTGTGTGTGGGAATGCAAGGTTGGCAGGGATGAGGTCAAAGCTGTCCCTGCCAGCAATCACAGGTGTGGCCATTCTCCAATTAGGTAATTGATGCTAATTGGGGAGTGGCTACATGTAAAAAAAGGAAGGAGAAATCCTTTGTTTGAGAGTTAATGTTAGGTGACTGTTTGGGTAGGTAACGGAGTCTGCACTTGTGGCAGGATAGCGCTGTGACCCAAGGTATAGACAGAAGAGAGGCTCAGAGATATGAAGTTGCATTTAAAGGGATGTTACGCACGTTTATCAAACCAACAAACAAAACACTGGAACAAATAAAACAGGCACAGGGTTCAAAATAAAATGCTCAAACAAAACAAGAAGACGCAGGCTGGGCATTCGCCTTCACTACCTCAACACAGTTACCCACTCAAACACTCACCAACTCTCAAACAAAGGAGTTCTCCTTACTTTTATACATGTGGCCACTCCCCAATTAGCATCAATTACCTAACAGGGGAACGGCCACAACTGTGATTGCTGGCAGGGACAGCTTTAACCCCATCCTTGCCAACCTTGGATTCTCACACAGTTTATAGCAGCAGGGCTTCTGTATTGCCACACCATTTCAGTAAAATTCTTATTATGTAATTATTTTTGACAGGGCAGATAATAATAATAATAATAATAATAATAATAATAATAATAATAATAATAATAATAATAATAATAATAATTAAAAAACACTTTAGGGTTGCCATTTGAAGATATTACATTCGTAATCCTAGAATGATGCAAAGACTTTTTGCCCAGCTCCATATGTAAAAAAATGTGCACATTAAATTAGAAACACATCCCACAAATATGAGCACTGTATGAAGTCTTTGGATACATCAAAGGCAAATATGGTTTTCATCTTACTGCAGCGTTTTTGCACTTTAGACAAATCTTTATTTTAATAAAGGGCATTTCTTCCTGGTGCAGGGGGAAACACACACTTACATGGAAACTGAGATTTTTGCTGATGTACAAAAAACCTCCTAAAGTGGCTTAAGGGGGGGGGGCAGTCATGTCATTATTGTGCTGAAGCTGCTTTAGGAATAATTTGTTGTCTTGGAAAATTGTAGCAAATATGTTGTTTACATCAAGGGAAAAAAAAATTACAATTCATTAAAAAGGACGTGCATTAACGTTGTAATCCTCCTGCGCACACTTCACCACAGGTTACGTCAGTTTTTACTGCACTATCCCAAATCATCTGCCAAGTACATCACTTACAATCCATGTCAATACCGCATCTTTATCCACTGAGGTTTCTGCTTACTGGTGCTCAGCTGGCACAGGCTTCCATTTTTCCACTCTTAGTAACTGACCCACAGTTGCCTCATTGAGGTCAGTTCAGAGCCATGCCAGGAACCGCAGCTGCCTTTTAAATACAGTTACCTTCAAAGGAAACTTATTAAACGTAACCATCCAGCATGAAAGGTAAGTTGATTCTCCATGCCCAGCCAATTGGTTTTGAGACAATATAATCTGTGGATTGTGTTAACCAAAAATACATGCAAGTAGCCTAATCCCTATTGCATGGTTGTTTCTAACTATATGGCATGAAGCCAACATTTACTAACAACATAATTTTCATTCCAATATCCTTTACTTACAGCCTACACACAACAAGCATGTTCTTTGGCAACACAGGCCTGTGGGTTGAGGATGCAACTGTGGACTTAGCGAAGCGTCACTGTTTTTATTTAGGAAATACAACGAAAAGCATTTTTGACTGCAAGTGTACGTGGACACATGCCTCCAGCCAGATTCACAGCAGGGTACATTTCAAATTTCCACAGGGAGGGAGTGAGGGTTTATGTCAAAGGGGCAATAGCCACTGAATGCAAGCTTTAGGATAGTGTATCCATGTGTGTGGCTGAGATGCTCATTTGCGATGCGTTTGGTTGCCGGTTTGCACCCAGCCTCTACCCTGTTACACGTACATACACTTTAGAGATGGCAGTCTGGATCTTCTAATATGTGTTTCACGGCAGGTGATGGGTAGCACATGGAGGATAGAGGATTTGGCAGGCATCTACTTTGTTTATTCATTTTGGCAAAAGAGTTCTGAATGAGCTGCACTTTAAGCCAGTGTGGTTTTAGAGAGGGAAGATAACAAGGGATGATAGTGATCAGATGTAATAAAAAACACAGATGAGGGTCTTGGAGTGAAGGTTATTTAAAACATGTTCGTAGATGAATGATATTTTGCTGATGAAAGAGGAAAAATAATGCTAACACACTAGGAACAATTTTTTTATTTAACAACTACAAATCGCTCAAAAAAAGCGACATTTATTACTGTTCTCTGTATCAAGGAAGAACTTCATCAGACCAATTCAACCCAAGTCTTTTCTTTCTGACTACACTATCATATACAATCCATTTATGTGTGTAAAACCTTTCAATGCTGTGTTCCCTTGAAGTAAAAATCTTCAAAATTCATATTTTAGTACAAAACAACAATAAAAGACATTTTAGATCAAGTGAAAAACTTTAACACTGGCATGTAATCTAGAAGACTTGAAGGGAACATTGCTGTAACCTAGGCCTTGTGTTTTACCACACTAACAATCTCTCTCTGTCTTTCCCTTTGTGTCATTCATGTCTTATCTCCGCTATCATGATCATCCTAACATTCCGTGATGAACACAGAATCAGTTCATGACAGTCCTGAAATTTCTGGCGATTCCTCAGAACCCAACGATCCGAGTGTGCTGGAGTCGGCACCCCCCAAGAGCCAGGCAGAGATCGAGCAGCTGCTGCAGCAGGAAGAGGAGGAGCTACAGGAGGAGGAGGAGCGGCTACGGAAGAGGGACCAGGAGCGCAAGAGGAGGAGGAAGGAGAAGAAGAAGCTGCAAGAGGAAAAGCAGAAGCAGCTGTTCGAAGAGCGCCGCCGCGAAGAAGAAGAGATCCGATCGCGTATGGAAGAGGAAGAAGAGAAGCAGAGAGAGGAAGAGGAAAGGAGGAAAGAGGAGGACAAAATCAGGAGCAAGCTGGAGGAAGAGGAGAGGGAGAAAAGGCAAAAGCAAAAGGAGAGCAGGCAGGAGGAAGAAAGAAAACGGGATGCTGAGAGAAGGATTTTAGAAAGAGAACAAAAAGAGCGGGAAAGAATAATGGAAGAGGAAGAAGAGGCAGAAGAGAAAGAAGTGGAACAGGTGGAAGATGACTTCCTTAGAGGTGACGTTTTCAAAATGCCAAACAGCCTCCCCATTCCCCTGCCACCTCCTCATCCTGCTGCTCCAGAAGGCACCCCGTCCCTCCCTCCTGGCTGCGTTATCTCTGACATCACACTCAGCTGCAGTAATGCCAAACTCACCAGCATACCTCCACTGGTAGACCCACAGCTCAAGAACCTCAATCTTGAAGGTAAGCACATTCAAAACAGGTCCTGATAAGAGTGAAAAAATAATACCTTTAAGTTGTACCCACCCGAAAATCCCTTCATTGTCTAAGGAGCAAGCAGCATTTGTGTGAACTTGCCACTGCCCCGAGGTAGGTGTGTGTGTGTGTGTGTTGTATATATATATATATATATATATATATATATACATATACACACACACACACACACACATATATATATATATATTTAAACACACACACTTTTTACAATTTCTCTTATTTGTCCTGTATTTATATTACATTTGCTTGGCGCTGATCTCTTTTTAACCTATTCCATTTCAAATTGGCACAGCAACAGAAAAAAGATCATTTTATAGACTCTTCCTGCAAGCCACACCTAATTAAGTCACGCTAGATTAGCCAACACATTTAGCGCTCAGAAACTTAAAATAAAAACAGATGCAGGAAGGTTACAAGTGGAAAACTACTTCATGACTGTAACGCTGTCCCATGCTTCTTTTAGTGCTGGAAAGGTGTTCAGAATGGAAACATCTTCTTTAAATTTCTATGGAAAAATGTGTACATTAAATCGTCATAACAATGTACTCTTATGATTTTAGCTAGGAAAACTAGCCAACTAAAATGCACCCTCTCCAAATAATAGAAAAATGGGTGAAATATGGGTCCAATTTAACCTGTGTATCAAACTGAACAACCAGTGGTTTATTTGAATTGATACTTTGACATCTGTACAAAGCTTGAGATGCGCTTGAATTTTGACAAATCCATAACCTGTGATTGGTTGATGTCTTGCACATGGTTTAATAAAAATAATCCCTGCTGAGGTAGTAGTTCCTTTAGCTCATTGATTAAATGTTTGTTTTAAAGGCTAAGGAGCTGGGGTTGAATCCATACTAGATGATCCTTTCAATACTGTTAAATCGGTTCCTCCAGCTACAGTAGATCACGAGAACCTACTGGAAAAAGTTAAACTTTTTTTCCTATTTGTATCGGCTTAACTCTGCATGGTCCTAGATCCTCATATAATAGGCTTTGTAGTTGATTAAATTATATTGTTTCATATATAGCATGTTATTGATTAAAATAACATCTATTTTCTCAGAGTAATTGTAACAGCAATCTATGCGTCTTCCAGGGAACTCCATCACTACGATTCCTGCAGCAGCATTCAATGGGATTCCTAACCTGGAACGGATTGACCTTGGAAAAAACAAGATCACGTCTGCTGGCATTGATCCACAAGCCTTCACAGTAAGCAGTGAAATTTAGTGTCTGCTTACTCCCTCGTTGAATTCATAGAAATACCCATTACTAACTTAGTATACATCGTATTGAGGAAAACAATACCAAACTGCATCATACAAACTATACTAAATCATGGGATTTTTTATTTATTTATTGCAGACTGACTTTTTCAACTACAGTTTTACAATAATATTTAAATATATAATAAGAGCAGAAAAGACTTTTACTATGCCATAGCATTTCAAAACATAAAAAAAATACCCACATGCCAAAATGAACGAACCGTCATGGCAAATGAGAACTGTTGGAAGAAATGTTATGGAACAAAAAAAAAAAAATAAGAGTCAGATATTGCAGAAATACAACACAAGGGTTGGTTGGTTCACTTGTGTGTGTTTGTTTAACTGCCTGTGTTGGGTTTAACATATTTTTTAGTATCAGTATAAATGTCCACTGCTAATGCATGATGCAAAACCTGCTACAGTCTGTGTGATTACAAGAAAGGACAAGCTCTTCAAATGTGAAGCACCGCTGATCAACGTATTGTAAATGCCAGTCTTTGAGCTTACAAACAACTAAGCTTCATCCTGTCTTAAGCAACTGGTCTCACACTAAAGCCAACCATTGCATACTGCAACAGTACCATTAAATAACATGTGTGCATATCACCACAATGGCTACAGTTAAACTATAATTATCTGCAGATTACTTTTACAATAACCAATGCATGTGCTTTGTTTGAAAATGAATAGTCCAAAGTACAGTGCTTAGGTTTCATGAAAAAGCAAACAAACAAATTAGCTGTGCTCTGCTTTGCTGCCCAGTCTAAGTGGCTTTTGGAATTTACCCTAGCATTACATTTGAATTGTGGCTCTGCTATACTTCTAGCAGCTTTTAAAAAGTACCAAATAACAAAAAAAACAGAACAGTAGAAAATACAAAATAATTTAAAAAAAAAACTTAATCTACCTTCTACAGTTGCTGCTGGCTTTGTTGTTTAAACTTGAAAACATCTGCAAACCTTTTAATAGGGCCAAATCAGAAGAGACAAAAACAAACAGGCTTCAAAGAGAAGCATGATAGGACTATAGTGACTTCAAAGCACTCAATTTATTAGCCTATCAAACGGTCAGAAACAGCTCGGAATTTCTACTGATGCAATGCTAAAAACTAGACAGCATTTTCAATGCGTATGGTTATAACTTAACAAATATTGTAAAACTGCAATATGTTACTCACTTAGACTACAATTATGTATGCAGATATAGCAGGAACAATCTACTGCAATGTTGATTTTTTTTTTTTTTTTTTTTTTTAAAAAGAACCTTAAAAGGTTAACACGTCTCTACATGGATGCAAACATGCTTGCACAAATCCCTCAGGCGCTGCCTCCCACACTGGAAGAGCTCAAAATAAACGAGAATGTCCTCCAGATCATAGACGAAGATAATTTCCAAGGTATTTTCTCATGAAAATTCTTTATTTAAAAAACTAAAATGAATGTGAAATGTTTTCAAAGCAATAATGTTACTGATCTTAAATGAAAAAGCAAACAAAAAATCCATGTTTTTTTTTTTTTTTCTTTTTTTAAAAACAGATTTGAACAACCTTGTTACCCTGGAGCTGGAAGGAAATATTCTCAGTGAAGGAACCGTCAATCCCTCAGCTTTCAAGCCACTGACGCGCCTTACTTACTTGAGGCTTGGTAGAAACCACTTCCGGACAGTCCCTCAGGGACTCCCTGAGTTGTTAGAGGTAAGATATGAGGAGCACAGCAGGACACTGACAAGACAAACTCGATGGATAAATCGCAAACAACGGGGTGCTTGAAAGGTACGTTTTCAACAGCAGTCTTATCTGACCTGTGTGCACCAGCGACGGTAAAATCAAAACCTGGTGCAAATTGATAAACGTTTAACAGCCAGGACAGTGCTGAGTTATACCCACACAGGTTATTCAAACTGAAATGTTACCACTAATGAACGTTTATAAAAGCACACAGCTAACGTTAGCCGTGGTAAACCATAGGATCGCTGCAGTGTTACTTACCAGTGACATTTCTCAGACATACATAAAACGTATGTACAGCAGGTTTTTGCAAAAAAATATTCAGTAAACTATAAACGTAGAATTTACACACTTATAAAAAGGTTAAGGTTATTAATATAACACTATTTATTACAGTAAAACCTCTGTTTCTGAACTAACTGAGACCAGGGGGTGTTCAGATAATAGAACTGATTATGTATATGACTTGCCTGATCAAGACACCGTCTAACAAATACATATAATATAACCCCTTCACCTTCATATACAGAACGCACAGTCCTGCACTGCTCTGTAAATTGTAATTGAGGGCTGAATTACATGTTTTCTATGACAACAGGGCAGAAGAGCACTGCACAGACAGGTTATCAAGAGGGGTTCAGATAACCAGAGTTCGGACAATCAAGGCTTTACTGTATTAACTTTCCTGTTTGTTTGTTTTTTGCAGGAGCTTTACCTTGAAAACAATCTGATAGAAGAAATATCAGAAGCTGCCTTCAATAACAGCAGAAAGCTAAATATCATCTCACTAAGGCACAACAAACTAGACGAGTCAAGGCTAGCACCTCAGGCCTGGATCAATCATGAGTAAGCAGTTCTTTTCTTGGCATAGCTCGTTAGATTGCTTATTATTAAATATAATTTTCCCTCTTTGATCTCTAAACCTAACATTGTCATTCTTTGATGTTGGCTTTGATTTATTTGGAGGAAACCAAATGGCTAAACTCTCATTCTTGAATGTCTGCCTATTTTCTGCATGTCAAAACGATTAGGAGCTTGGAACTCATATGTAGTATTATGCAGAAACCATGAAAACACTCGGGATACACTTTTCAAACATGGGTAGATTAACTACATGTAGTTACACTGTAGTATCCATTAAGCAATATTTATTACAATTACAGTAACATAACATATGCTATTGTAGGGATAGAATATATACACACACACACACATATACACTGCTGATTTATGTATATGTAGCTTCATGAACACTCACTGTCTTTCCTAAAAGGTCCTGAAAATCAGTAAAATTTATTTTTTTCTGAAGTAAGCCTTTCTGTCACCAGCTACTAATGAAAATGACAAAGACATAACATTAACTGTAACCAAAAGCTACCACAACTGCTGGTCAGCTTCTACATTTTAAATTCCTGCAGCCTGTCAATCCTCCACAGTAACTGGTAGCAGCACCATGGTGTTTAGACTGGCTGAAATCCAAACATCCAGCAGTTCTTCCAACCGGATACTGTCGCAATAAATTAATTAACAACATTCTTATAAGAATCAATATTTTTCTTCTGTCTTTCAAAACTGACCCTCACTTTGATGGGAGCGTTGGAAATTATATATATTATATTAATTATTATCATTTACCTTTCCTAATAGTCTAAAAGAGTGCTGCATTTTATTAAAAAAATAACAAAATACAGATGAATATTTATTATAAAAAGACAACCACATTAGTGCAATCACGTTGTGTATATATATATATATATATATATATATATATATATATATATATATATATATATATATATATATATATATATATATATATATTACACACACGTGCACACACACACCTTAAACAGACTTCAAGCTGCTTTTCCATCTACTTCCTTTAACTGCAGTACATTATATGGTAACTGCATGCACTAAAATACGTTCATTTTTCTTTCATTAAAGGAACTTGGAATCCATCGATCTCTCTCACAACCAGCTGTTCCATGTGCCTTCCTTCCTGCCCAAATCTCTGCTGCATCTGGTCCTGGTGGGGAATCCGATTGAGAGGATCCCAGGGTTTGTGTTTGCCCACATGGAGCCAGGGATTGAGTACCTGTACCTCTCCTTCAATAAGCTGAGTAACGATGGGATAGACCCAGTGTCTTTCTTTGGAGCCTTCCACTCACTCATAGAACTGTTTCTGGATCACAACGAGCTGACAGCTGTGCCACTTGGAATCAACAAGATGAAATCGCTGCGCTTCCTGAGACTGAACGATAACAAAATAAGGTATTCAGGAAAGAAAGCCTTTAGAAAGAGTTTTGAGCGGACTGGTATTATAACTTAGGGGTTTCTGATAAACACCTATAAAACATAACTGAAACAAAATAAACGAAACCAGTGTTTATAAAGACCTTGAGAGACTACCATTTATGTTTGTTTTAACATACACCTCTGTTCATAGTCCAGTGCACTGTATTTTAATGTAACAGGGAATTCACTTTTAGGGATTGATTGGAACAAAAACCTGCACTGGAATTGTCTACTAGGAACACAGATTAACAATGATTATGATTTATAAAAATAGTACTTCCGTAGAGATATTTTAACAACTCTGAAGTGAATGACTGTAAAGTAATCCTTTCTTATTTTTTCCCGCAGGAATTTTGAAGAGCATTCCATATGTGACGCCTTCAATACTGATGATTCAAAAATAGTGGCGCTGCGCCTTGAAAACAATTACATCGACACAAGAAGAATTTCCCGCACTGCATTTTCTTGCGTCAGGTCTTACTCCAGCGTTGTTCTCAAACCACAGAAGATTAAGTAACCATCAGCTTGGGAACCTCTTGGAATGAACATTCTATTCTGACACAACCTTGACCTCATCCACAGAATTTTTGAAAAGTAACAAGTTTATTGCACTGTGTTTACTTTTCTTTCTATACAGCTGAAGAAGATACACACACACACACACACACAAGTCCAAAACATACAAAAGTGTCATGAATCCAAGGCAACTTCCAGACAACTTTGAAACAACTCATTGTAAAGAACATAATCACCATTTCTTATGTGAAAAAAGAAACTAAATCAAAACAGTTAAAACATAACTAGTTGCATTAATTGTAGACTGAAAGTTGCCTTTATGAATGAAAGTGCCATTCAATCAAAAATTTCCATGTACACTGTACTAAAAGAACAGCTGCACAAGAATTCTGCCAAAGACTTCTATACAGTATTCTGTTTGCTGGTCCAGTTAAAATATTGCAAGCAGATTACTGTAGCAATTTATACTGTCACTAGGAAAGCGAAGCATGATTTGTATTGCACCAAAGATTCTGAACTGTTGTTGGTTCTTTTGTCATTCCTATGTGTTTGTTAACAAGGGTTTAGGCCCAGTTCACTTAAAAATCAATGTCACTGTAAGAGTTAAGTAAACAAAACGTCAGAATCACTGGTCAACTTTAAAAGGAGAAGACACTTGCGCCAGAACAAGTGAACTACCAGTACTAATTTTCTAGTAATAATATCAGAAAATTACAATTATTAATTTCAATGTGTATTTTTTTGGTTCTTTAGACTTTCAGTTTTACTTCTATATAATGATGCGTACCACCTATACTTTGCTAGGAACAGGTAAAGCGAAACTTGTTTTTTCACATGTTGTTTATTCCATTTGCTGTTATGTATGAGCACAATTATTGGAAAATAGAGGAGTGGCTTAAACGAGAATGTTATTCTTAGTGTTACCTGTGTAAAAAAAAAAAAAAATCAATTGGGGCTAAACAACTATATACACAACAAAAACAAAACTATATTATCATAAAACACAGCTAAACATGTTTCTTGGTTTTACACTTTTGTATTTCAACATGATAATCACTGACAGTGTGCGTGAAGTATGTCTCCGAGTTACAAAGACACACCAAAGCTCAATCTTGCATTGTAAATGTTTCTCTCTCATTCTGGCACACAAGCCAGGTGATAGCAAGTCTGGGTTTGGAAAATATAAATTAAAGGTTCACATGCTTCAAAACATTAACTGGTTTTGAAGGTGCATTGAAATTTAAACCAAAACTGTACTTACAAATTTTATGACTGAAACCACACAGTAATTTAAATTATATTTCCATATTAAACAGTTGTTTAGAAATGTATCCCTACCAAAGTATCCCAAGCTTTCTTTTATAATAGGGATTACTGTACAATATGAGATCAATCGCAGTTCATACATAACACCCCACCAACATTATGCAAAGCATGTACGTTATACTCTTTGTCAAGGATTCAAATATATCAGTACTGTAAAAAGCAGATCATCTTGATCTACTATAACAGTACATAGAATAACATCTTCCATGTATCAGATGCCAATGCAATGTTTAGTCTAATTTTGGGCAAGTTGCCAGAACTCACGCATCAACAGGTTACACCGACCCGAGGCTGCCACCAGATACACTCAAGAACTTATGGTAAGGAATGCTCATCACACCAGAACGGAAACAGAAGTGGTTTTTAAGAATAGCCAAAAGTGTGATGTACACATTGGTGCTTACGCCATCTTCAATTACGCATGACCTGCACTCTGGTAAGAAGTTGTTCCTATATAGTAGTGCTTTTATGGCACTGCTGTCTTAAATCAAATCTTAAACAGCTATCGGTCCTTTAAAAATCGCCTTTGTTTTATTCTTTTAACACTGTAATATACATCCATGTATGGTTTGTCGTAGAGCTTTGCAGCTGAAATAACATTCTTCACAAATAACTATTGTGGGCTGAAAAATAACGATCAAAAGAAACACTGTCGTTCCCGAATGTAAAAGAAATTACTTGGGCAGTAGCTTAATATTTCTGTCTACCACAGCAGATAAACATCGCAGTTAGTTCCTATTTCAAACTTCTCTTTCTCAACACCTTCCAGACATAGAATAGCTCTGAAAAGCACTCCGCTTACAGTAGAGCATGACATTTCCACATCAGGAATATGATTTACTGTATATTTTCAGGTACATCAAGCATCAAAAAGTGTGTTTACTTACATTACCTTCATTTTGATAGCAATGACGTGTTCACTTGAGTTTAAGTCATACCTCGGCAGTATTTAAATGTACTCTTGTAGAATGCATGCCTAAATATCGCAACAACTCTCGACTGTAAATTGCGCGGGAAAAGCCACTCTCTGATAGGCTGGGAATTGTTTTTTTAATATGGACAGTGTCATACTTAATCTAGAGTTTACTAAGCCCTTTTACTGTGCATAAACACGATATAAAAACTGCTTAGCACATTCTCACCAAAAAAGAGTTGTCAACCCCATTATCTGGTCATCAGCATCACATGCAACTGCCCGCAAAACTAAAAACCCACAGTCATGCTTTACATGACAGCTAAAAGGATCTCGTTAATGTTACAAAAGAGGTAAATATGCAGCAGTAGGTACAGTAAACACTAAAACTGGCCAATCAATTAGTTCTCCTTTTACTGGAATCACTATATATTCTAACAGACCTGCACAGTAAATACACTATACTGTAGTTAGATGTACAGTAGGGCAGTTGTACAGGACAAGTTTAATGAAGGATGTTGTACAGCCTTGGGCTTGGTTTTCTACAACATCGCTTTTGCCACGGTAAATGAAACGCACATGGCACAATTCAGTATTTGTTTCACAAAGAGAGATGGAAAAAATTAGTATGTTAGGAAGGTGAGGATTGCAGCAGTAATGTCACTGGTATTTTGCAATGAAATATCTTGTGTTATGTTTGCAAATACCAACAGTGGCTTCAATAAAGAATTCACAGGGTTTCTGCCAATCCAAATAAGTATTACACAAATAACATGCTGCTCTGACTGAGGTATTGTTTATCAACAGAATATAAACCAGCTTCCAATATGTACACTGTATAATCTAGGCAACCCAAAAAACATCAAGTGCTTGTTTTTAAAAGGCACTGTAGGTACACATGCAATCACATATAATATCTTTAACACAAGCCAAAGCTAATATACTTTTTGAATGGGCACCAGAGCAGTACTTATAGCCAGGAGCGCTTATTTCTTGCTCATAAGGAGGCATGTCAGTGTGTGACTTTCAGCACAGTTAATGGTTTGACTGGTTTGCTCATTAATTTGTACTCATGGTGTGAAACAACTATATACACATTGTCCTGTTTGGGGGAGAAAAACCCAGTAAGGGGACTGTAAACTGCTGTCCTATAAAATGTATTTTCAGAATAACAGGCACATATGACCTGCTTTATTGCGGTGTTGTATATGTAATTCGTTTCACAAAGGCTTCTAAATTCCTGATTATTCTACGCGTCAAAGGAGTCACTTAAAATGCACAGTACGGTTCTTTTTTTTTCCTCTGGAAAATTCTTGATTTTAAAAGAATTAATCTTGGAATGCCCGGTTTCTTTAGTACCTGCTCACTAGGTACTGAAATGCATGTTGAGCTGATTCATGTCAAACTTAACATCTTGGTATAGTATCTCGGTTTATAACCAAGATTATGTGGTGAACTGACTTAATCCAGATGTGCAATCGCTGCATGGGATCAATATAAGCAAGCCAGGTTTTAAAAGTATTTTTTTACAATCAACGAAACCGTACACATGAAGGTGTTTGCATGAATTTAATTAGATGATAAAATGCCAGATGTTTCTGACTCAAATAGTTAAACATTTGCTGTTTACCATAAATTGAATTCCTTTTAAATTCCTTTATTGTTTTGTAATATATTTGTAAACCACTGGCAATTTAATGACATTAAATAATATGTTACTTAAACTGAAATCGTATTAAGATCAGCGAATGGAAATTTCTATGCACTCACTTATTTCATGATTCTGTTTTCCTCTCCACTCATTAAGAAACTGTATGCATTTTAGCTAAAGCCAATGAATACCATAACAGCCAAAAAAGCCAGTGAATCATTTCTTTCAACCAGACACATACTAAAGGCATGTTTAAAAGTAACGTGAGAGGCTTCCAAGTGACACATCCGGTAAAGGCGCTCCGCGTGGAGTGCAGGATGAGTCCTACAGCCTGGACACTGCCAGTCCAACTCCGGGCTATTCCACTGCCGACTGTGGACCGGAGCTTCCAGGGGGGGGCACAATTGGTCAGGGTGGGGGGGGGGAATGTTTGGGGCCAGGGTGTCGCCGGCTAACCACGCACCACCAACCCCTGTAGCTCTGAGGTTGCTGCATGGTTGGTCTGCAGTGTGAAAATAAGCGGCCGGCTGACGGCACACACTTCAGAGGACAACGTGTGTTCATTCTTGCTGCTTCCGAGTCAGCATGGGGGTGGTAATGGTAAGCAGAGCCTAAAAAATAATTGGCTATTCAAAATTGGGAGAAAAATGATTAAAAAAAAATAAAAAAAACCCAACAATTGGCGACTACTAAATTCTGAAAAAAAAATAAATAAAAGTAACATGAACTTCCACCAGCAGTACTGTTTTTTTTTTTGGTCAGAAACCAAATAAGCAGAGAAAAACAGACTATAATATTTCTGTTACTGTTACACTGCTGTTATATTAAAACAAGCCATCAGCAACCTAGTGCAGTTTTAGAAATATCAAATTGTATTAACAAAAATAAGTAAAAAAGCATTGTGAACAGGACCCATGGTTTACAGTACACTTAGAGCAATATTTAAGAAAGCAGTAGCATGAGGGTTAATTTTACTGCTCCGGGACTGAGAACATAAATAAACCAAAGAGCCAGTTGCTGACCTCGAATGGGCAGTCAAAAGAGACCCGAGGAGACTGTAGAAAATGAAGCCAGCACACCAAAGCAATCTCTTTTACATGATGTGAGACTAGGGACTCGTTTATAATACTGAAAATCAACAAGAACAGGGACAAGCTTCACATTGTCGAAATTCAAATGTCAACACCACCTAGGGCTGAGAAAATAAATGAACTGAACAAGGTATGAAAACTGTAAAAGCAAAAATCAGGAAAGCGATTCGAAGAGAGACCGAAACTTAATATGAACTCAACAGACTCTGGAGGACAGAATCCTACGTTTGATAACGGAAGAAGATGATATTTTAAAAAGTGAATTGACTTCTGGAGAGCTCAGTCCTGGTGCAAATAACAAACCCACTGAATTATGTACAAGAACAAAAACAACCGTCTGACTAGTCTGCCAGCTGCAATTTACTGTGCTTTGCTCTGTCACGCCAGCACACATACTAGCCATACTATTCAGTGCCAGCTCTGGGAAGTGCTTTAAGCTTCATTGGTACTATACATGAATACCATATATCAATGTAAACGTTATTATTAATGGCGTGATATAATGCAGAGAGTAACAGCAAAAAACAAAGTTACTGCAGGACTTCATTTAGGTTAACTTAAAGTGGAGTCAGTCATACCTCTATTTTTAATAGCAGCTATATTTAAAAAATATCAAGTGCCATTCAACACAATATCAGTAACAGTATCTGAGCGGCTCCTAGTGGAAACTCAATACGAGATCAAATAAATCATTCAAATATAACAGCGACAGACAATGTTATGAGGTTGCTTCCAGAGATCAAAAGCAATTTTTCCATTTTAATAACTAAACCTCTGGAGCACTGTAGGCGCTAAAACAAACTGCATGATCCAAGTATGACAGAGAAAATAATACACATTCTGGCAGAAAAACACAAAATACACAAGAGATGCTTTTTACTGAGTTACTTTTGGTCGACGTGTGTAGTGCATGGGTATTGGTACATCTCCAGGCATTAAAATAGAGAAAGCAATACTTGAAACGTTTTTCATTATCAATGGCTAGTCTTGGGCTCATTCAGTGTTTCCCAGATCAAGATTTATATCAAAAGCATCATACAAGTACTGCATATTTCACAGACACTTCTGACACAGAAGCCTGTACTTTGAGGGGTGGGAGAGGCACAGGAGAACCAATTTGTGCATTGCAAAACATTGTATTTACAATATGTACACGTACATTAGTATCGGACAAAAGCATGGCCATTTAATATAACATTTGGAGGTAATATACCTTAGCTATAATCAGCACTGCAAGCAATTAATCACTGTGTAGTATTACACAGAAACACACACACACACACACACACACACACAGTACTGTTACAGATTCTTATGATTAAGTGTTTCACGTTTTTGAGTTTAATGAATTTACCATTCTGTCCGAGCTTATTTGAAATACACATCAAAGAAAATTGGAAATAAGACTCCTATTGCATAGCAGTTTCCCCCGTTCCAAGTTGTAATATGAACCTGATTAGCCACAGTGTAAAGGTAACAAGCTCAAATGTGTCTTATTAAACTCACAGTAAAACCACCTCCGTCTAGTTCTAGATCTGGCACTTGTCAGGTTTTAAAATACCAAACAGTAAGAAACAGTCGCTCTTCAAAAAGTGTTGTTTACTTCCAGGTGGAATATTTAGAGTGGCAGGAAGCCACCTTTCCTCACAGTGGCTTAGGCTTCAGACCCTGTACAGCCCTAGTAGGAAACGTCCAGGCTATAACCTAACAGCCTTGGCAACGGTTCAAGCACTGATGAAAAACATATGACTGCTAACAATGCGTTTTCAATATCTGTCTTCAATACTAAGATGTGATAATCTGGGAGAGCACGTTATTTAGGCACTACCCTCTGTGACAGCAGGAGCTTTTATTTTCATACTGGGATTTTATTTTTGTAAATAAAATCCACATTGGATGTATTATAAAAGTTTAATGACGACCCTTGAAATGTTACTCCTTTAGATATTTGGAACTATAAGAGAAACCAGCATTAACTCAGACTTTTTGAAGGTATGTTGCTTTTGTTATTTCTTTTATAGGATCAAAATTATTGCTTGGAACATTTTGTATCTAGACATGTTACAGAATGATCTACTCAGTTTTAGGAAGACTTTACAATTAAAATCACTGTAAGCATCACCTAAAAATAAAACATAAACATTTGTTAGCAGTGTAAGTAATATATCTGAATATCTAATTATTGGCTCAAACCAAATTTTAAAGCAAGAAAATTAACGGACATCTATTTTAATAAATGCAAATTATTTTCTTTGTTTTTTTTTCATTATTTTTTTCTAAGATTCTTTAAAGTCATAATTAAAACCAGTTTCCTGGTTTTACAAAAAGTATTATTTTCTCAACCAAGGCCAGCCTAACAACATGATTCCTTCTGTTATGACAGGGTTGTCCTACACATATAACCCAGAGTGGTTTTTAAAGTGGTAATTCCTGTGCACTACTCTAAAAGTTTAAAATTAGTTATTTTCACATTTAGGTCAACTGGTTATCATAGAACAAAAATGATACTGAATATCTAAATATCATGAATTCAATATATTTAAAAATCACAGTACTGATTTAATTTACCAGTTTTAATCATGTTTTATTTAAAATGACAAAGTTAGATCACCAGCATTATCTAGTCGATGCATGTGAATCTGATTCCATAATTTGTGTATGTATCAATTATTCTGCAAACTGCAAAATACCTTTAATCCTTTTAAAACTAGAAGCGCATCATTAACCACATACATTTCCTAAAGAAGCATTCATTACTTTATAAAATGCAGTGCATCGTAATGATTTTTCAGTGCCTTTACCTCCAGTGCTCAGGACATCCTATAATACCAGCAGGCATGGCTTTGCAACTCAGAAAAACACACAGCAAAAGGACTAGCACTTGAGCTTGCTGAATACCACTTGTATTCCCAAGTAAAAGTCCAGCTTTTTAGCACATAGGGGGCAAATTGCACTAGCGCAGACCAACATTGAACAGCAGTAAGAAATACATAGCAGATGTCTTCAAAAAGTGTTGTAGAATTGCAGTTAAGCAAGATTAAAATTAAAATTAAAAAAGCAAGATCCTCTATACTACAGACACTGAGCTGTCATAACAGTTATCACCTAGAGGTCTCCATTTGCAGAATAAATATTTATTCTTCACATATACAAACCTACACCGTAACATATAACAGCTGCCCCATTGGTGAATTTCAGTGTTTAACACTGAACACGAAAGAATGCTCAAACTGCATTATTTTTGGCTGTTGACAGGGGTGATAATTACTGACACAATAACACGTCTGTGTTTGTTTTTAATGCCATTGTCCAAGTGAATTTTTTAGATGGATTCTATTAATGTGCGGAACATATATAATCTTTTGGAAGGGATTTTACCAAAATATGAAAGTGGCTACAGTTCACATATCTATCTGCCAGCTCTTGCTCCTGAATCGCAGGTCTCCATTACTGCAACTCAAAGATTTCCAAACCAATGTGTCACCCAGGAACGCATGTTATAACAGAATAACCAGCTTTCATTTGCTTTGAAGCCAACTGAAAACAACTCAAGATAATATCCTGGGGGGAGGCACTATTAGTGTTAGTCATGAAACTGCACCTTTTTTTTCCTTCTTTGTAACGTCTGTAAAAACTTAAGGGAGGGGTCAGACGTGTTTTTGTACTTTGCCTTTGTGATTAGCTTTTCAACCATTTAAAAGAACTCCCTTCTCCTCATCAGCATCATGAAGGAACTTGTGCTGCTGTCCATCCTGGCTTTGTGCTCTGCAAAGCCCTACATGCCAATTAGAATCATGGATTTCATGAAGACCAATGAGATCATGCTTCAAGACAGCGGGGATGATGATGATGACAATAACAACTCTCTATTCCCAACCAGGAAAGCGAGATCAACCCCTCCATCTTTTCCCACCTGCCCATTTGGGTGTCATTGCACAGTGAAAGTAGTCCAGTGTTCTGATCTTGGTAAGAAAACATCTTTTTTTTTTTTTTTTTTTTTTTTTTTTCCCCATTACTGGTAAGTTACTGTTAGTTTGCTAAAATGTGTGTTTTTTTATTTCTCTCAAACAGAACTGCTTGTGGTGGGGAAAGAAAAAAAAAGTTTGAAAAGACAATACAAAAAAAGTAATACAATTCAAATCACACAGTACAAAAGGCACAAGTCCAACTAAACAGTGAACACAACCTTTTACCTAGGTATAGAGAAGCACTGTGTTTGTTTTATTCCAGTCATTTGCGATGGCACTAACAATAACAATGTAATTTTGGTCAAAATAACTTCCACAAAAGGAGTGGACTATATAGATACAAGTCTCAGCGTTAATATCAAAGGCTTTGCTACACAAGGACCATTGCTAAGATAGAATGGACAGCAATAGCATGTGTTTCTGTCATTTCCACTCTGCCTCATCCCTCCTGATCAGCAGCCAGATGTGCAGTTGTCTGCCAAACATCGTGCAATAAAATAGTTCCTACAGCAGTGCCACCCACCTTATCTTACTCTTCCATTTTCTGGTAGCCTTATGCCTTTTATATAGACGACTTCTCAACTGTAATTTGAATACTGCTATTTAAGTGCATGCATTTAAAAGGCATGGCAGCCGGCAACACACTAAGTGCTCGTTGGCGTATGCAGCAGTAATATGGAGATGGATGCGATTGCAAAGTTAGGTCCACAAAGGGACAGTGAGAAATGTGTACATGAACATGAATCTTTGTAATTAACGTTTTTATTTCTAATGGCCTCTAAACACTTAAAATAGCATGTGAAAGTATGCAGCTGTTCCGCTACAGTAATCCTGTATGTGCATTACTGTATCTTCTAGCTATGCCAATTCTTCCAAGGGGTTGAACACGAATTCAGAATACCCACAGAACTAAACAGAGGTTTCAAAATTATTCATTAAAACATTTGAGAAGCATAAATTTAGACTTTAGCTCCTGGTGTCAGGTTTATGCTCTCAACATTGACAAGTCAAACTTGAAAGCTGCATTTACATTCATATGTAATAAAACCAAAATAACCACTGTAAGAGTCATTCAATCTGGCACTGTCAAAAACATGTTAGCACGTGCTTGCCATCTCGCCTTTTGTCAAATGACATACAGAATTGTGTTACCTTACTGTACGTGGCCCACTGTGTGAGCAAACCACACGACATGCTCAAACGGAAAATGTTAAATTTAAAAAGCAAAAGCAGAGGGGCACTTGTGGCAGGTATGAAATTGTTTATGCATGGACAGCCCACTCTTTATGACTTTCCCATTGCACTCAAACCAACATTTGACTCCAAACACACTGCTGAGGTGAAATGACCAAGCAAGTGTAAGTGTAAGTGTAAAAGACTAATTGAAAATAAGGCATGGAAACTGACAACTTTCCATAACCTACAATGATATCAGATACTGTTTTTTTTTTTTTAAATAAAAACACTTGCTAGCTTTGCTATGACACATGCTTGTTTCAAAACTGCTCATGAGAGACCTACAGTAAACCATAAATTATTATTATTGTATGGAAGTACATCATTAGCTATAAACCCTTTAGCTAGAAACTATGTACTCATCACATTTTTCTGGGTAAAATGTACTGGTAAATCAAAGTCTACTAATACACACTAAAAGCTGACATCATCATATTTCATTGTGATTTCTACATGCATTTGGGGTATTACTCAGATCCAACAGCGACCAGTTTTTGGAAACTTTAAAGCGAAAGGGAAAATTAAATTATAGTTTTATAAGCAACTAGAGGAACAAGTACTGCAATTATATGTGTGTAATCATTAATTAGCTTATTTTGAATACAGTCATGTGGTGACTTATGGTATCAAAATTAGATGGGCCTCTAATTGGTTCAATCTGCAATTTTTTTTCAGTCAGACTGAATAATCAGCACAACAATGCCCTTGCACATTAACCAGCTGGTTGGTATGCAGGTGATCCCAGCTCCAGCCAGGTAGCCCTAATTATCACAGCTTTTGGGCAGGTCTTCCCTTTCCATCGATCTATGTATCCATCCATCTCTGTGTGCAGAACCACTGCTACAATGTTTTTGCACAGCTCAGGACAAGTTACATTTCATGTCATTGCATCTGCTTACATCAGGAACACGGCACAGCAACTTACTCTTCTGTAGCAGGGCACTGAGAGAACCCCAGGGAAATTGTAATGCATTGTAATACTGCAATGTGATTTTAAATTCACATTTTACTTAGCTGGTAAAACATTTTTATTAGACAGCTGGTTGTGCAACTTTCAATATATATTTTTTCTTAACAGAACTTTTCTTTTGTGTTTCCTACCTGTGCATCCACACCTAACTTCCTCTCCTTTTTTAAATCAACAGGTTTGACAGCAGTGCCAAAAGACATCCCCGCAGATTCTTTAATGATTGACCTTCAAAACAACAAAATAACTGAAATCAAGGAGAATGATTTCAAGGGGATGAAAAATCTATATGTAAGACCCATTTTTTAAAACTATTCCAAACAATCATTCAAATCAGTATTATTCCTTCATCATCGACTAGTATCACTTTATTACAGCAAGTTCAACCTCTTGGTTTCTGAATTTAAATAATCTGTACAACCAAAATCACAGCGAGGTTGTTAAACTGCATTTCAACTGGTAAAATGTTTCCATTAATATTTTTCTGTTGACAAATCCTTTTTTTTTTTTTTTTAATTGCTGTTCCCCCAGCAGCCCAATAATGGCTTTTATAAATTAAATGTATGTAATGGAATTAAACACAGCACACAGGGCCACTGTGTGTGCACTATGTACCTTTGCATACACCACAGGGCCACTGTGTGTGCACTATGTACCTTTGCATACACCACAGGGCCACTGTGTGTGCACTATGTACCTTTGCATACACCACAGGGCCACTGTGTGTGCACTATGTACCTTTGCATACACCACAGGGCCACTGTGTGTGCACTATGTACCTTTGCATACACCACAGGGCCACTGTGTGTGCACTATGTACCTTTGCATACACCACAGGGCCACTGTGTGTGCACTATGTACCTTTGCATACACCACAGGGCCACTGTGTGTGCACTATGTACCTTTGCATACACCACAGGGCCACTGTGTGTGCACTATGTACCTTTGCATACACCACAGGGCCACTGTGTGTGCACTATGTACCTTTGCATACACCACAGGGCCACTGTGTGTGCACTATGTACCTTTGCATACACCACAGGGCCACTGTGTGTGCACTATGTACCTTTGCATACACCACAGGGCACCTGTGTGTGCACTATGTACCTTTGCATACACCACAGGGCACCTGTGGCCAAATGTGGCAATTACCATTTGTTTTCTGCGCACGGCACCTGTGCCAAATGTGGCAATTATTTGTTTTTGCTGCACACCCATTTATTTAATTGTTTTGTTTTTTTTTTTTTTTTTTTTTTTTTTTTTTTTTTACTTCATCTGCTTAAAATATGTTTTTATTTTTGCTGGATAGCCTTTAATAGATAAACCAGCAACTACGCCATAGCCATTTGAATAGCAGCTACGCCAGATAGCCATCTGGTTAGGAAGTCATGAACATGAGACTGCAGTGCTCAAGAGCTTCTACATCACAATAGCTGGCATCTAGTTTCAGCACTTTGTGGATAGTATCCAGCTTTTCTTTAACTTGATATATTTTGACCATTTCACTAATGCAGTGTACTGGCACCATAACACAGGGAGATTAAGCAAGTCAAATAGCAAGACCGTATTTTCTGATTGAATACTCTATACCCAAGTCTGTGTAATTGGGATTTCATTAGTTTTGCAGGAAGGACGTTAGTCCTTAGAGACGGTTTGCCAGGCAGCATACTCACAGTGCGTAATCTGTGATTGTCTTCTCGGTGTGGGTGAACTGCTGACTCTGCACGCTTGTCATGCCACTCATGGTTTTTGCTTTTATTTATTTTAAATAAGGAAATATATCATAAAATGTGACCTGAATGTAACATAACATCTCATCAGTAGCTTTGCATTCTGGTTTGATGCACTGCATGTATTCATTATGTTGGTTAACCCTAAATTTAGGTTGAGATTGTGTGTGTGTGTGAGACACTGATCTGCAGATTATGTTTGTACTTCATTATGCTTTAACTTTGGCTGGCCTGGCTGAAGCCAGTTATACTGGCAGAGGGGATGGGCTGGAGGGCTGGGCTGGTACTGTGTTTATATCATGATCCTGTTTTAACACTGGAGAGCTTCCAGACTTTCATTTCGCAGGGATGTTCTTGGGCAGCGCTGCCCTAACTTAAAAGGACATGGAGTATAACCCAAACTCACATACTGCACAGAACATTTAAAATAAACATTTTAAAAAGTCTGAAACAATGCGTAAATCTTTGATGATTACTACAGAAATTCCATATTTAGGAAAAAAAACCAAAACATTGTAGTTTACAAAGAACATTAATGATTTCTTATTGAACTAGAAATCCCACGTAGCCCTCCATATTTGAAAATGAGGTAATAGGATCTTGATTTTCATGTCATGGAGGTCTGCTGGTAAAATGTTTTTATGCAATAAATAAATAAGTATGCACATTGTGTCTGATAAGTGGTATCAGAATAGCTGTAATCCTAAACCTGGTGATCAGGTGCAAAAAATAAATAAAACACAAAAGCAGTCAGATACCAGAGTTTAGTTTTTTCCTTAAGGCAGATTTCTATACTGTATTTTCTAGGAACAGTGTCTACCACAAAGTCGGACTACAGTTCCCTCTAACGGAGTACCATGGTATGTGGTAGAGAACAAACTATTCTTTCAAACCTGCCAATTAGGGAATAGTTTTTTAAAGAAAGGTAAACACTTTTTAAACAGATTTGGGCATTGTTTCAAAATGTCTTGCAGCCTCTGTGTGTATTTCAAGGTGTCTGTATTACAACTCTAAACTTTACCTCGGC